>NC_041357.1:24318594-24418594 GCF_900634415.1 Cottoperca gobio
AGTGAATGCGTGTGACTGAGAGACAGGGAGATGAAAGCCTGGGAAGAGATGGGCAGATCTTGACACAGGAGGTGACAGCTGTCAGCTGCAGCCTTTCACAGGCCAGGCATTCCCCACACGCCTGCCACGCTACACATGCCTACCATACCTGTGTGTGTATGTGCACATTAGATCATACTGCCTACATTATTTTGACCATTGCAACAGTTGTGTTCTTTTCTCATTTGCCTTCCTTTGGTTTCTTGCTTGATGCACAGCATTGAGATTAAAAAAAAAGGCTACATTTTCTAGCAACTACAGACAACACAGGACACGCTGAGCTTTGTTCCACGGTCCGCCATTTACGCTACCTGGGACAGTGATTGCAAAGAACTTACATCGACACTCTTTGGTAACTGGGGATAGCTACCGATAGCTATCGGGAAAAAACAAAAGTGCTATCCTCTTCCTGGTTTGGTTATGCAATGGTTGACAAACTTCCATTGTGCCATGAATCAAGCCTTCAGTTTCCCGGGAGATCGTACCCGGCGGCAGACAGAATTGCATAATAAAAGCAAGACTTATCGGGAACCAATCCAAACACAGATGGTGTCAATATTCAATAGCCATTACATTGTAATATCAATATTTAATTAAGTTGAAAAATGTGCCCATTACCACTTTAAACAGATGTCATGTCCAGTGGGATTTTAAAAGCCACTATGGCTATTTAAAAAAAACAGAATGTAATAACAACAAATAATAAATTTGTCCAAAATAGAGGTGCAAGATTTTTATGACACAGAAGCGACAGTAAGTCTCCCAGCCGAAAATAGTCTTGCATACTGTATATTGTGACGCCATCTGGGTTTCAAGCTCTCCCTGGAATCTCTCGCTCACTTTCCTACATGCCTCAGTGCACACATATGGAGAGGAAGTGTATATTAAAACTCTGTGTGTGGTAAATGAGAGTAAAGTGGACGTCGCTATGCAGTAATTCATACAGACATAACGTCATCATTTATCATCACCTCAAGTCAAATGTAATTCTACCATTAACACTAAACCCAAAGCTGTAAACTTAAACTGTCCAGTTGGTGAAAATGTCCACACTTCATGAAAACCTTCCTACTTTGAAGGTTTTAAAGTCAAAAACAAAAAGCACATGTATAAACAAGTGTTATTCCCTGCCCTATTCCATAAGGGAATGACTGTACCCATTCTGGTATTGATATTTTACACACATGTAGTGCTTTTATAGGGACAGAAACTCACACACATGCCTGAAAGAATGGCCTCTAATCCTCTCAATAACAAATAAAATGATTATATATATATATATATATATATATATATATATATGACTTGGAGCTCACAGAGTGATTGAGCGTTAAGTGTGTGATAGAAGAGGTGGACTTACGAGGTAACATGTCACAGCTTAGATGTCTATTCAGTTTATCCTCCAGTTTCAGCAGTAGTGTTAGCTACAAGGAGTGAAAGACAGACAAAATAATAATAATAATTATTATTAGTACACTTCTGTATGGCTAGAAAATAACAAATGGTTGGATTTGTAATTAGTTAAAGAATAAAGGGTCAACTTATAAATACTATTGCAGAGACTTACATGATATTTGGCTCCTTCCTCGACAGATTCAACGTTACACTGCATATGAATGACCTGCAGAAGAAGAATGGGAATCTAAATGTTAATGGTTCTCAACTAGGGTTGAGATTTCGGGAACAATACCTTGCTCTGGCAAATACACAGTATACATATTGATTTTATGAGAGGCAAGTAATAAAAAAACTATTCTGGTGATCCATGTTCTAAGTCTGATCTAAATGATTTTCTCTCCTGTGGTTATAACTCTCACTCTCACTCTCTTCTCATGGCTTCAATATGATTCAGTGACTGATAGTGAAGATTAAGAAATGAGTGTATCTTTCTTTTGTAATATGTAGTATAATCTGTTGTACGCACTCGCCGTGTCTCGAGCTCTGCAGGCTCAGGGGTGGGGGATTTGACCAAGGGGACGACAATGGGAGATTTAACAGTCTCCTGTTGTGGCTGCTGAGGACAGGGCAGCCCGAACGCCGTCATTGGATAAATACCGTTTCTGATCCAGGGAGAAAGGGGGGAGGGAGAAACAAAGACAGAGAGAGGTGGAGAAAACATTAGAGAAAGAGGGAATGAAGGAGAGGGGAGTTGGAAAAAAGATGGTCGTTATATGAAGTAATACATGAAATTATGAAAATGTTTGAAGTGGAAAGTCAGAAACGAAAGAAACGGAGATACATATTTTTTTATACAAAATCTCCATTCCAAAACTATAATACATATTATATATAATATGTATTATATATATATATATATATATATATATATATTATAATATATATATATATATATATATTATAATATATATATATATATATATATATATATATTATAATATAATATATATAATATGATATTATAATATATATAATATATATTATATTATATATATTATATAATATAATATAATATATATATGAAAACAAAACATGTAACAAAATATTTTAATTAAATAGGCTTAATTATTTTTACAACCCGATTGACAAATTTGTTCCACAAAAGTAAAACATTAACTATTTAAAAATCAGGAATTCCTTTAGCTGCATGAAAAGACAGACTTGTGAGGATGAACATGTAACAGACAAGGAGATTAGCAGAACTTGATGCAAAAACGTTTGAAAAGAAATGTTTTAGTTAAATCTCAAATGATATTGATCAGGTCTCTCTTGAGAACGAGACCTTGTGTCTCAATGAGACTTTTACCTGTATAAATAAAAGGAAAAATAAAACAATATAAAACGCCCAGGATTCATGTTTAAGGAGGGTGTTATTTATTACATACCACAGATTATATAATATTTTAAAGATGATGGAAGACGCACAATAGTCAGATAGTCCCATACTGCCCCCATGTGGCAGGATAGTGTTTATCTTTGGGACAACTGAGCTCTCTCACGCTTTGCTTCTTACCTCACATCCTCCAGGAATTTATCTAGCTCCAAAGCAGGAAACTGTGAAAGCCTACAGAAGAAATAAATACAATTAGATACTAAGGTTTGAGATCTTTACACCACGGTAATATGTTTCCTACAAACTCAGAAAATCATTGAGGTCTTACATAGTAAAGAAAAACAAAGTATAATAATACTTCTATGCCATAATATTGATAAACATATCTTCTTGTACTGAACATATTCAGAATTAAAGAACAACATCAATGCTGTTCCTATTCAAACAAATACATCTATTTAACTACTGTTATTATTCCTGCTGTATTTAGCTGACACTAAAATGTGGAGACCAGTTTCTGGCGCTTACTTGAGCTGAACGTCTTCCTTCTTCTCAGCGATGACCATGTTGGGGTCCAGGTTCTTAGTAATCTCCTCCAGGGCATTTTCAGGAATCATGTCTGGACAATTATAAACCATTAAGAACTAATTAGGTTATGATGGTTTGTAAGACACATCCCTTTAAACATAAAAGTTTTCATCAGTGGTATGTTATCTGGGGATGTGTACGAGGCAGGAAGTCTCATGAGAGTATATCCCACTTTAAGTGCAATTTGTATGCGTGTTAGAGTTCCCAGTTCTTAAGTGTGTTAATGTTGTCGTATGTTGTTCTCTATATAGTCAGTATCACAACTGCATCAACTACCTGCTTATTTACACATTCCACAGAAACAGAGAAAGGCTCTGGCTCATACGCCTGCAGGATGTTCGACTCTCTTCCTCCGCCTTTTTCTACCTTCTGGTAGGTGCTGTGAGGGAACTATGAGCGAGCCCTTTTCACATTACACAAAACCATCTGATACATTGTTAACAGAGAAAATGGTGATTAGTGGAGGTTTAATGTATATGGGTTCAGCAGCACCATTTCCTACTCTTACACTTTGGTCAGTCTTATTATTATTAACCATTTCATCCTGATAAAAGCAAATGAAAATCACTAAATCTGTTATTTTGTGTCTTTTGTATGTGTATGTTAAAGACTCACGGTGGTGGCTGACAATGCAATGTGCAGCCAGCAGTTTTAGCAGCGGCACTTCAAACAGGGCTTGGTTAAACAGCAGCTCTCGGGCTGTAGGCCTTGTACTGGGATCACACTCGAGGCACTTCTGGATTAACTCCTACAAAAATAACATCTGGGTCACACAAATCTTGTATACACAAAGGGGACTTTCACATTAACAATAATACACACACACACACACCGACGCATGTAAGCACGCACAGAAAGCTTCATCTAGTATGATCTTTCAGGATTGTCGTGATTCTCAAACATATTGTCCACTCTCTTTATCTCACCCTCTGCAGTGGGTCCTCTAGTAACTGTATGGCATTGTTGATGGCCTCCGGAGAAACGAAAGCGGACTCTCCATTCCCATGGATTTCCAAGAGCGCCATCTGCAACAAATCAACACACACGTTAACATATTGCTTTAAGAAGGGGCATAGGCCATTCTAATCACGCATCATAGGTCCCATCTCACCTCTAAGGCACAAATGCCAAACGAGTAGATGTCTACAGCTGTGGTGACGTCGTCAACAGCTACAATGAGAGAAAACAAATATGTACAGATATTATATCATAGACCTAGATGTGCCCTTCACTTCTCAAATGTTGGGGAAATGTAGGGGAAACACTGCTAAGATAGCTGCCATATTGTGTTAAATAAAAAATGACTATATATATTAATCAAACAATACCATCAGGTGTGCTGGGTCAATATATAACATACTTTTGTGAGAAACCACATAATCTCCATGAGTAAAACAGTAATATCTTATAAAGATATCTTTCCTAAATATCTGTATCATCCAGTTTATTCTGTAGGTCAGGAGACCGTGGATATCAGTCACAACAGAAATAACTACAAAGTGTCATTTTGGTCTTGTCTACCTCCGTATTCTGGGGCATAGAAGTGCAAGTTCTTCTGCTCCTCATGACACGTCTTCACATGGTTGTTGATGGTGTCTGGGGCAACTGCAGATGAGACAGGAGGAGGGAATATGGAGACCAGTGAGTGAAGTGAGTAGGAAGCAGGAATATGCAGACAGAGTAAGTGGAGAAAGACAAGAAAGAAAGTATGTGACAGAGGAAGGAACAGGAAGGGAAGGAGGGGAGAAACTAGAATTACCCCCTCAGGTTGTTTGCCTTCCTGAACCATTCAAGTTGTTGTTTACATCCATGGTCAGAAATATCACTTTCAAACTTGCGTTACGTGTACCTGATCCGATCTTGATGAGCCCGTTGTGTTGGATGAAGATGGTGTCACAGGTCAGGTTGCCATGGATGATGGGAGGGTCACATGAGTGGAGGTAACTGCAGTCGAGAAACAAAACATCCACAAATACAAATACAAACATCATTAGAAAAAGATTGAGTTGTTTTCCATACGTTTTTCTGCGAGTGACCGTATTGAATGTCAAAAGGTAAAACCAACCTGAGAGCAGACAGGATCTGTGTGCACCATCTCTTCCAAGCCTGTAGGACCATACACCTTATCAGAGCGCTTACTAGCTGGTTTCCAATATGGAGTAACTAAGACTTACATAATGTCATTTAATTTAGCTCAAATCTGGTACACAATGTATTTGCAAATTCTTTCTTTTGAACAATAGCCAGATTTGTCCTCGCTTAGGAAAGCCCATTGTATCCCTCTTATCTACCCAGGGTCACTTTTCACAACATATGTCGATCATGTACAGCAAGACTTTCATATAACATCATTCTATTAGGGTAAAATTACAGTGAATTATTACCTTTTCATTCATAGTTTTATGATTCTTCCTTGTCTTCTTTAGAAACTGCTTCAAGCTTCCTGATGACATATATTCAGTAATGAAAATCACCTGAAAGAAAGGAAGAAATGAGGGGAAACCTCGTGAGCAGACGTCATTCAAATATAAATAAAAAGCAGTAAAATACTTATTTGCTTTTTGAAAATGATGATTTTACTTATAAAGACAGTCATTCAATAACCAGCCTATGTTGTTTTAAATCTACCAAATACTGCTTTGCCAAGTCTGTGACTGAGACTCACCCTGGCTCGGTTCTCCTTCGTGTCGGCCCAGTACTTGTGAAACTTGACAATATTTGCATGTTCCAAATGGATCAAGTTATCAAATACTGCTTTCACTTTCTCCTAAACACACAAGACAAACAAAATATATTAAAGCATATATAATATGTTATCATATAACTGTTTATAACAAAAGGGGAGCATTTTTTAAATACTTTACACAAAAGGTAGGAATGTTTTCCTCTGACTTAACTTGATACTTATACATATTGTAAAGAAGCCCATTAAATGCTGACAACAGTATGTCACTGACTGCCCAAATAAATGATCCTTGTAATATCATGTCTTGATGTAACATTATAGATATGTAAGACCTCTTAAATTTCACTGGCATTGTTTGACACTGCTTTTTTTATACATTGCCGACTAAGAGCTGCATCATTCTCACCACTATAACTTCTTTGTGTGTACTATAGTAAAATAAGTTTTACCCAATTAATCGTCATACATGTACTTTATATGTGCCAGAACATCATCTGTGAAATAAGTGTTTTTTCCCCCCTTTCCCACCACAACTTAGTTTCCTTTGTTGTAAGACTGGGCCTCACCTCCAGCAGTTTGAAGTTCTTCCTCTCTGAGATCATGACTTCATTCCAAACTACCTCCACCCCTTCTTCTGTGTCCATGGCCAGGTACGCAGCATCAATCCCTGGGACATTACGCTGATTCACCTATAGTAGCAGTGAAGACAAAATAGTTTATGAGATAATACATTTTAATAGTGAAATTAAATACAAGACACAAAAGCAGGTCACAAAAGAATAAAACAGAAAAACTTGAATAACACACATTCTCTGCCATCCTATTCCTGTTTCAGCTGACATGGTGGAGACATACTTTTGCTAACAATACCTTCTGCATATTATTACTGAACAAAGATATAACGCTTGGAAATAACTCCCATCAGATAAACTAAAGTTTTGAAAAACTACGAAACATGATCATCCACTAAAGACCCATCTGTGAGGGCAAATCCCTTTTGGCCCAAACTAAATCTATTGCTGAAATAACACACTGGATCGTTTGAGTGCAATGTTGCATTGATGATGCTTAATACTTCTGCATAATGACTTACCTCTGACCACTAACATGAAAAAGGGATATACATTATTTTTTTGATTCTGTATCTTCATAGTATTAAACTACACACTTATGCGCATGCTTTAATATGTGTGTGACATAAAACATTAGCAATTAGAAAATGATGGCCAAACAGGTTGTTCATTTTTAGCATAAAAAGTTAAACAAGATCAGAATATTAACTTGGTTGTTTTAGCGTCACTTAAACGTAATACAGTTTTTAACAGTAGGAAAAGGATCTAGAATCTACATTACAATATTACGGCATCCTTTAATCCAGTCAACTGAGCTTAATGACTGTGGTATAAATACTCAAGGGTCAAAGGTCACTTTGAACTTTGATTTATGCAGAGAATTTTGACGTGTCAAATTTTAACTCCATGATGTTTTGAACAGTTAATACTTTGTCCATCATTTTGATTTGATACCATCAAAGCACAGCTTCCTGGACTTCCTTACCTCCTCTCTGCGTTTCTGCCAGCGGCCACAAGGACTTTCCTCCAGGATTTCTGACTCATCTTCACTCTCATCCTCATCCTCCGTTGCTGTGGTGGCAGGAGGCTGTATGGGGGCCACAGGCGAAGACACAGATGCTGCACCTTCTACCTGTTGAATATTACTGGACATGTGTCCTGCTGGGACCTCTGGCTTGTTTTCCTCCGTACCTGGAGCGCCCATCTCTTCTGCCTCCGACATGATGACACAACTTGTATGCTTGCTGTGTTTCCTTCCCTAGGCTCCTGCTCCTGGGCTGCAGCAAGTGATAGGAACCCTGTTCCTTGCTTTCTCCTCTCAGCTTGAACTGGTCACACATCCATTTTCTTCTCTGGCCAAGCTTTCAACAAGATAGAGTTCAAAGCGGAAGGGCTGTAAACAAATGACATGCTTAGATTTGTCACTTTTGGACAATAACGTTAGTTTTCTAACGTAAAATTGTATTTTACCATCTAGCTTAATTAACGTTACCTACTGAGAGACTAACACATGTCGTTTGCTTTATTGGTAACTTAGCTTGAAGGCAAATAAACATTAACGTTACTATTACAGGACACTAGAACAACAGCCAGTCAAACTAACAAGCTACTTTAGCTAATTTAGCCGTTGAAAGCTCTTGCTAATGTTCAACGCTAGCTTAAGATAAGTTTAGCCTACCAGTCCTTAGCTAACTTTCCCCCGGCTAACAAGCTAATGAAATGTAAATAAACAAATAGCTAACATAAAGTTAAGTAGCAATATATTCAAACCATACCGTGGAACACAAAACTACCGCTGAATAAAGAGCCTTGGGTTACATACTGATGAAAAAGCAGTAAAAAGAGATGCTTTTAGACAAAAATGCTAGCTAGTTCGTCATAAAATATGTTGTTGGGTTTCAAGTCCTCTTAGCAGAAGTGGGAGGGGCGGGGCAGCAGTTGGAGAGCGCTTGTCTGCGCGCAGAAAACGCAGTAGTGTAGAGTTACCAGCAAAATAAGTAACACATGAAGTTTGAATGAGAAATATTACATTAAATACAGGGTTTAAAGGTTTCTTTGTACTAGCAAGATATATTATTCTATTCAGCAAATGCTCTAACGATGTAGCCTAATCTGTGGAGTCAATAACGCCCCACCATGCGTGTTTTAAGGTTTTAACTCTAGCAAAGCACCGCATTGAACCATTATACAACTGTTTTTGTTTCCTACAAAACTCCAAAGAGTAGAGATGAGAAAGTATAATTTTTGTATCCGTCCTTTTTAAGCATAGTTGCCGTCCAAATGTATATTTTCTAAAATCAAGCGCTCTCAAATACACTTGGTTCTAATGTTGAACAGCTCGAAGAACAATCAAGATAGTTCACTTCCGTAATGCTAGTTTGGAGGGAGTCGTTCGCTAAAGGGCCCACTGTTACAGCTATGTGAAATAATGTGTCTATATCTCACATATCGATTTCAGTAACTCATTACCCAATATATGTAATGCTGTATGGCTGTATTAAATAAACCTTTCTCATACAATTTTTTTTATTTAAGGGTGCAATCTATCTTTAAACGAAAACGGAAGTTGTCAGAGGTGAACACTCTCGCCTCACTTGTAGACGGTTTGTACAGCTGTTTCACGTTGCTAATATTCTGCGCAAGATGTTATCCACGATTTACATGCAAAGCAGTGATGCAAACTAGCTCGCTGGGAAATAAAGGAGTTCTTGTGTGGCTACCTTTTGGATTAAAAAGGCCCCTGTCTCTCTTTGCCCACTATGCGGAGGCTTGACGATACCGACGCTGTCCGTATAGGTCGTATATATTTTATGGAAGGTGGGACGAGGGAGAGGTTGTGAGGCTGGGGAGTCGGGACATTGGCTGAGCTGGGCAGAGGAGCGTTAGCAAGCTAGCTCTCGTCGTGACAGTAACAGTTATAACGAAACAGTGACTTTCCGTACTACAACCCAGTGGCTCGGTCATCATGGCTACGAATGGTATCAACTTAACGCCCGGGATGGGAGAGATCATCCAGTTAAACGTCGGTGGGACAAGGTAAGCTTCAGCCACAGGACAGCCCTACAGATGATGGTCGTCATTTGGGAAATGTGAGCTCTGGCTACGTACGTGTATGATGATATCTGCAATATGCATGGTCAAGCAGCCATGGATGTAGCTGAAGTAGATGCACCACTCAAGGTTGTGTAGTGAACCATTAACGACTCTTCTTCCTATTCACTCACTCTGTCACACACACGTACACTGGGGTTTCCTGAAACGGACCATAGGCTACTGTACATCTTACAAGGCAATTCCATGAATGGCATGCATCTACCCTTGTCATGACCATGAGGGTACTAACCCTACATTTCACTTCACACAGTGTTTGCAATAAATGTGCTATTGTGTCTTTATACTTTAGGTTCAGCACCTCCAGACAGACTCTGATGTGGATCCCAGACTCTTTCTTCTCCAGGTGAGTTTAATGTTGTCACCATTTGGGCAAAAACAGATGATGCATGAAATAGATCTGGACTGTTTGTGCAATATTAGATATTTGAAGAATCAATTAAAGCATTCGCAATTTAAGTGCAGTCTTAGATTATACATTACGAGGAGCATTTAGCTGTTAATTACAAAAATGGAACTGAATGTTTCTGCATAACCACAGTACGTGTTTTAACACGTACTGTGGTTACATATTTCAAAGGAGGCTTAAACTGCACTAACATGAGACTCAAATGGAGTTAATTTACCATGTCTAGATGCCCCCTGAAACTAGGCTAATTAAACTGTACTATTGTTACAGCATGTAGGAGTTTAACCAGAAACAGACTCAGTGAGCGTGCTATGGTGCTAAAACAACTGTAAAACAACGTAAAACAAAACTTGTATTACATAACTAATGTTAAGTAGCGATGTTCCGTTATCTTGTCCCTGTCTTGCGTCATACTTCTACCATTCAGGTAATGGAAAATGTCAGGATTATAAATACAGTCCCCTTTGTATCTAGTGAGTTATTTAGGTGTGAGGGGAACCCACTGTTAAAGCGAAATAGCCGATTAGGGCTGGGCAAATACCACAATTGGAACCAACTCAAAGCTCACAGCTTGACAACAGCTGACCAAGTAGTGCTAAATGCCTGTCAGTCTGTCTGCCAGTGCACCTGTCTGCCTGCCTGCCTGTCAGTCTCTCTGTCCCCAGCTGTCTGCAGTGTATGGTCAATATAAAGTTATTCTTCATACACACTTGCACTAATCTGTAGTTCAGAGTCAACAGGTCAGAGTCAGTGTGGCAACACTGCTAGTAAGTGAAAATGGAGAAGTCGTTGTTAACTGGAACACTGTGTGTGTGTGTGTGTGTGTGTGTGTGTGTGTGTGTGTGTGTGTGTGTGTGTGTGTGTGTGTGTGTGTGTGTGTGTGTGTGTGTGTGTGTGTGTGTGTGTTTCAGTTTGCTGAGTGGAAGGATATCCACTCTTCGGGATGAAACTGGAGCTGTGAGTATAGCCTTTGTTGCTTCTTATTGAAAAAACTAGGACAGCCTCTGCAGGCAACATCTGACAATTCTCTAAAAGCTTCCAGCAGATGGGACATGACTTTTGTTTGTTGTGCTGCAACTTACTGAAATATGATGCATGACAGCCTTGTTCTTATGATTATATGTATGTATGCTCAAGAAGATAAGATACAATTACAGTTTTAGATAATGCACTATTTTGTACTAATGATCATTTTAATTACGGATTAATCTCTCAATTATTTTCAATGACTTTCAAGTAATAAAACGGCCCATGAAGATTGTAAACAATTCCTTTTTTTTTAGTTGATTAAGCTCTATATTTACATCATAACATTTGTTCTTCCACTTCCAGATATTTATTGACCGAGACCCCACAGTTTTTGCACCAATTTTGAATTTCCTCCGAACCAAAGAAGTTGGACCTGCGGTAAGGAGCTATGACCCCATTCAGAAAACATCCCAGAATGTTTATTTTACGTAGACATTATGTTGAGTTGTAACCAGAGTCTTACTGAATACTTCTGCTACCTTTTTCTCTTTAGCGGTGTCAACATCAGCGTCCTGCGACATGAAGCAGAGTTTTACGGGATAACTCCTTTAGGTGAGTTGCTTTACAGTTACAGTTTTTTGGAGGAAATTGTAGTAGCAGCCTTGTTCTTAGCACAGATAATGATGCATATAGACATTATGGAAACCCCACAATGCACCTGCTGCTATACAAAGTTTGTTCTATAGCCACTAGACAATACATTTGTGTCACAGCAGCAGTCACTACATGTCTACATCACCAGGTTCTGCGTACCAACAGGGTTTTGGCTTCAAATACAGTTTGACCGAGGTCAAACCTTAACCGTTAGGTCCATGTGCTCTAAAGTTGTTTTACTTCCTGTTTCAGTGTTTGAAACTTCCCTGCATTGTCTGTACTTGAATGGGAAAGTTACCTTTGTGAAAACTGATCACCTGCTTAATAAAATCCTGATAAGCACAGCGATACATGTGATACAATGCAAAGTGACTCAAAGACAGGATCTAGTCGGTCATGACCTTTATAACTTAACAATAACAACAATGACCTTCCAAAAATGAATAAGGAATAATACAAAATGAAGAAATGGAGTATGAGGTTTAAAATCCATAGAACATAAGGAAGAATATATCAGTAAATATTCATTACTTTCTCCCAATTATTGTGTCTGTGTGTCTGTGTGTGTGTCTGTGTGTCTGTGTGTGTGTGTGTGTCTGTGTGTGTCTGTGTGTGTGTGTGTGTGTGTGTGTGTGTGTGTGTGTGTGTGTGTGTGTCTGTCTGTGTGTGTGTGTGTCTGTGTCTGTGTGTGTCTGTCTGTGTGTGTCTGTGTGTGTGTCTGTGTGTGTCTGTGTGTGTCTGTGTGTGTGTCTGTGTGTCTGTGTGTGCAGTACGGCGGCTGCTGCTGTGTGAGGAGCTGGACCGCTCATCATGTGGTAGCGTTCTCTTCCATGGCTACCTGCCGCCCCCAGGTAAAGAGATGAAACTGAGTGGTACAGAAAAGGAACTGAAACCAATGAACTGTGAACAGAATATTCAACTTACGTAACGAACAGTTAAAGGAAGGAAACCATCTCTTTTTAAGTCGCAGAATACTATAATAATATAAATCTGCACAACCCTCTATTTTAATAGTGTATCTTTCCTTGACAGCCATCCCTGCCCGTAAGTCAACCCCTGCCTCAGCAGCCTTTGGCCCCCTCTCTGATGAGCGGCCTGGGTCCAAGTGGAGCAGAGGGCTTCACCCGTGTTGGTCCCCCTCCTCACCCTTCCCTCTCTGGCTCATCTGGAACAGACGACAACCAAAAACTAGGTGAGTAGCCTGGAGGAGCCTTATGAAGCGTTTCCAAATATAAAAGATAAACTAGAAGGGCACGCAGAGAGCGCCGTCCCCATAAGTTCCTGTACCCACCTCGTGATTCAGATCCGTTCCAAAATGTAATTCTTGTTTGTGGGAACGTTCCAGAAATCCATCTCAGCATAAGCTTAATTTTACCATTATTAAAAAAAAAAAAAAAAAAAAAAGCAGCAAATGTAGCAATGACTCTTATTTTGTCCGTCTGCCTGCCACTCACAGACTGCGTGTCCACTGCATGTGCTCTTGCATTTATACCGCTTATGTCTCAGTTTGTCTGTTTCTTCATGCTCATATGTGTCACATCTGTATGAGTGTAACAGTAAGAGAGTGTAGTACATGTACATGCTTGACCGCATGTGCGTTTGTATCTGTGAGTGTGCATGAACGCTGGAGCTAATGCGACCTGACACATCCTTTTAGTGCACTGCTGACTGAGGTAGCCTAGTTTCCCATCGGCCTGCTCTCTGTTGAGGATGACATCAGAGAATGTAGTTAGCTACGATAAACAACAGTGTATCTGCTCTGGACCGATATTTCAGATGGGTGTATTGTATCATGAAACAAGAGTTTGATTATGAAAGACGTGTGTTTATGTGTCTCTTGTGTGCAGGTCCTGTGGTCGACCCCAGGAAGGTGCTGATTATAGCAGGACACCACAACTGGATTGTAACAGCTTACGCACACTATGTCATCTGCTACAGGTAATTCTGACACAACATGGTTGGTTAAAAGTAAAACTTTTCTCATTCACTCCAACAGTTCATAAGGGGGGGGGGGGGGGGGGGGGGGGAGACGTTAAATTATGTATGATGGGAAGCTTGAGTCATTATCTGTGTCTCACATTTCTCACTAAATGCTTCTCTGCGTGTGTCAGTACACAAGCTCTTTGGCTCTGTACATTCAGTCAAACTAGTGAATTATTTATCTTTTATTAAAACAAGCAGAGAAGTTGAGAACAACATTTAGTATTGTTTATATTTGTTTTTTTTACATACTGGTTATGCACTGGGAAACTTGTAAACATGTAATAAAGGTGGTAATTAAAGCTGACTTTGTAAGAATAAAAGCAGTCTTACATGTTTGTCTGTGTGTCATCAGGATAAAGGAATCTTCTGGATGGCAGCAGGTGTTTTCCTCCCCCTACCTTGATTGGACCATTGAACGCATCGCGCTTAACGCCAAGGTGGTGGGTGGCCCGCATGGAGACAAGGACAAGATGGTGGCCGCAGCCTCTGAAAGCAGCATCATCCTCTGGAGTATCCAAGATGGAGGCAATGGAAACGAGATCGGTAAACACAGAGTTGTGGACCACTTTGACTCCCTGCCATCACTGTGACCCACTTTCCCACCAGTCCGCAAATCCACACTTAATTCCTGCCTCTCCCCACCAACCCCAGGTGTATTCAGCCTCGGTGTACCTGTGGATGATCTCTTCTTCATTGGGAACCAGCTGGTCGCTACAAGCCATACAGGGAAGGTTGGAGTGTGGAATGCCGTCACACAGCACTGGCAGGTAGGACGACAGTGTGTGTTTGTATAGACGAGATGTAGAATCATGGAGTGTTTGTGATCCTCCTCTGTGTTTGTGTTTTACTAAGTGAGTCACCTTTTTGTGTGTATATGTTCAAGGTTCAAGATGTGGTTCCTATTACCAGTTGTGACACAGCAGGCTCCTTCCTACTACTGGGCTGCAACAATGGGTCTATCTACTACATAGGTACATACACACACACACACACACACACACACGCAAACACACACACACACTTGCACATATATGTGACTCTAAAACGTTTAAATTCAGATTTTGGCCATTTTTTATATTTGGTACTAAATCAGACACATGTCAGATTCTTGCATCATGAAGGTTTCACGTCACTTTAGATCGACATTCGTCACAATTCTGCGCTGGCGAGAGTCTTGTGGAGAGCTGCTGACAGATCTCGTTAAAAGTAGCCATTTACTTCACGATCCCGCTGCTTAAAAATGTGTCTCTCTTGGTCTTCATCCTCGTTATCATCAGTAATGGATCTGAGCGATAAATCTGAGTTGAGCATTAACATTTTGTCTTCTTCTTTTCAGACATGCAAAAGTTTCCGCTGAGGATGAAGGATAATGATCTGCTAGTGACTGAGCTTTATCACGACCCTTCAAATGATGCCATCACTGCGCTGTCTGTCTACCTCACACCTAAAACCAGTCAGTACACCAGATTTCTCCTCTAAAAAAAAGAAAAGAGACTTTAAAAAAAAAAGTATTTTCATATCGTTTGTGCTCAGATGTTACACAAACCACAGGGACTGACATTAAAACGTACTGTCTGTGTGCATGTGTTACATTCTCTGCTCTCTCAGGTGTGAGCGGGAACTGGATAGAGATAGCCTATGGGACGAGCAGCGGTGCAGTCAGAGTGATCGTGCAACACCCGGAGACGGTGGGATCGGGCCCCCAGCTTTTTCAGACATTCACCGTGCACAGGAGCCCGGTGACGAAGATTATGCTGTCTGAGAAACATCTGGTATCAGGTAAGGAAGGTGCAACAAGTGCAGACTGTTGACACATTAATCCTCTCCTGGGTGCATACCTGCGATTGATATCTTGCTCTGTTTTTCTGTGTGTGTGTGTGTGTGTGTGTGTGTCAGTGTGTGCGGACAACAACCATGTTCGGACGTGGACGGTGACCCGGTTCAGAGGGATGATCTCCACCCAGCCAGGCTCCACCCCTCTGGCTTCCTTCAAAATACTGTCCCTGGAGGAGACGGAGAGCCACGGGAGCTACGGCTCGGGGAACGATATCGGTGAGACAGTTAAGAAGAGAAGAAGGAAAGATTGATTACTATGAGGAGAGGATGGATGCATTCATGAGGAGGAAGAGAGGGATTGTCTGATACTGTCCCTGGTGAAGGGGTGCAGGATTGACATTATTTGTAACGGGTGGATCTTATCTTGTATATCTTATATTCAAATTCAGCAGGTAACGTGTTCTCTATGTGCAGATATGAGTGTGTGTTATACTGGCGACCTCATTTAAACTGCTACCAGTCTTTAATTGTAATTGCAAAGAGCCGATGCATTACCTTAAAGAGACGCAGAAGTGGACACATCAAATACTAAATGTTTTACTAAATGTTTTGCCACAGTGTGTTGTGGTGGACTCGCTGAAACCAGATGTGAGATGGCCGGCTGACGTGCAGGGAGAGGCTGACTGTGTTTTCTGCTCTCAGGTCCGTTTGGAGACAGAGATGATCAGCAGGTTTTCATACAAAAGGTGATCCCCATCACCAACAAACTGTTTGTGAGGCTCTCATCTACTGGGAAGAGGTATACAGTTCTCCATTGTCTTATTGTCATAAAGTGGGAGGAGGGAGGACTACTTCATCCCACTAAGTTTCTTTCTTAAGCTTTTAGTACTTCTGTTTGACCGTTGTTAACGTGTGTGTGTGTGTGTGTGTGTGTGTGTGTGTGTGTTGTCAGGATCTGTGAAGTGCAGTCGGTGGATGTGACCACCATCTCTTGCTTCATGGTGCGGGAGTGTGAGGGTTCCAGCCGGATGGGGTCGCGACCGCGGCGCTATCTGTTCACTGGTCATGGCAACGGCAGCATCCAAATGTGGGACCTGACCACTGCGATGGACAACGCCAACAAAGGAGAGGAGAAGAAGAAAGAGGGTGAGGAGAGAGAGAGAGACAGAGACAGAGATATCTAGGATTACATGTCATTATTTGTTTGGATGTGTGTACTGAAGCTGCTCTTGTGTTTGACAGATGTAGGAGGGCCTTCAGAGGAAGAGCTGCTGCAGCTGTTGGACCAGTGCGACCTGAGCACCTCCCGCTGCGCTACACCAAATATTAGCCCCGCCCCCTCCATGCTGCACCACACACGCCTCAGAGAGTCCTGCTCAAGGTTAGAGAGAGAGAGGTCACACAGCACGTTAATGACAAACATTTAAATGGACATGCAAACTAAGGAACTAAACTATTTGTCACTACAGATTCCTCACTCTTTTATTTCATTGTCAGTCTGCAGCTCCAGGCCCAGGAGCCCATTCCTGAGAGCCAGGCTACTTACGGAGCTGTGCGACCCTACAGAGAGAGCCCCCTGCTGGCCCGCGCCCGACGAACTGAGTCCTTCCACAGCTACAGGTGAAAATATATTTATCTCACTGTGCAGATACATTACAATGGGTCACTTCACCCATACTACAACAAGCTCATTTCCTCCCTGACACACTAGTTCTATTAAACCACGCACATCGTTTTGGTTTCATTTGAGATTTTCATTCATCTAGTAAAGACTTTATGGACGATCCCCATGAAAACTGTTGAGCGCCACAAGCGGAAATCCATTCACCTCTGTTCTATTGGAGTGGTGGCAGACATCTCAGACGGGTATCTGAAAACCACGAGCGATAAATGAAGATTACCTGACCATTACAGTACTCTTTGTCCTGAAGATCTCCTGTGTACATCTTCCTGTGCTCTACTCACATCTGATTAGATGTGCGTAGTAGCTGCCGCCCTCCAGAACCAGGATTGAGGACCACACAGCCTCCCTACCTGCCATTCTGTGAACAAAATCTGATTATGCTCTTTGCATGTGTGCTTGGAAAACACAGAGTTAGTTAATGTATCTATCCACCTGTGACTGACTTCATCTATCTGTATTTCCACAGAGACTTCCAGAACTTCTCCCTGAGTCGAGGTGTCCTGGACAGCACAGGTCAGACGTCCACGCAGGGCCCCAGCCAGACTCTTGATGTCCGCCGTTCGCTCTGTGACTTTGGGCCCGAGGACAGCGAGAGGAGAGCCACAGCTATGGAGTTCTGGGCCTGCCGAACGTCCAGTTCAAGCTCTAACACAATTATCGGAGGTATGGCGACTGCTGGTGTTTCCGGGGTAAAGACAGAAGGCGAACAAGAGTCTCCACGACAACCTCCCGACAGCCCTGTTCCTGGAGGCGACGTTAGGCGGAAGGTGCTCCCACAACCGGAGGAGGGAGAGGGTGCGGGATCAGGCGGAGAGGGGGTGAAGGTGGAGGGAGGAGTGAGGAAGAGGGGAGTACTAGAAGGAGGCTTTCTGGGGAGGAAGAAGGCTCCCCCAGTCCCCCACCTGTCCTCCCTTCCCTCTGGATCTGAAGGTGGAGGCAGCGACTCGTCTGCCAATGCATCCCCCTCCCCGACCAAACTGTCTTCCTCCACCTCACCGCGACACAGGAAGCTGGCCCCCTGAGCCGTCCAATCAGGACAGCAGCCTGTGACAGTGGCATCATCTTGTAGAGGCGTCCTGTAGGCTCATGCGGGAGATGAGCTTCAGGATGTTTCTCTTCACAGGCCTTCTCTGGCCTCTCTGCTCAGTCATATTAAGTCCTGGAGAGATAATAAAGCACCCTGCTGTTTCCCCTTTTTTATGTGCCTTAGTTC
Organism: Cottoperca gobio; assembly: GCF_900634415.1. Classification (NCBI taxonomy): domain Eukaryota; kingdom Metazoa; phylum Chordata; class Actinopteri; order Perciformes; family Bovichtidae; genus Cottoperca; species Cottoperca gobio. The sequence continues at coordinate 24,337,070 of NC_041357.1, forward strand.
TTTCCGTGTGTGGTAAAACAGGCTAGGATCAGATAAGCTTCAATTCAATCCAATTCAGCTCAATTCAATTCAATTCAGTTCTTTAGTCCAGTCTATTAGGACAAGCTGTGCCCTGACCGGCCCTGTGAGAGCAGTAATTGTTTTCGGAGGTTTCTGAGGTGAGCCAGTGAACCACACGCTGCTCTCTCGCGCCCCATGCCAAGCTCTAAAGCCAAGTTTGTGTGTGTGTACATATTTATGTGTGCATGGCTAATTCAATGCTGCTGGAACAATTGCCCTGTGTCTGTTTGCAAATGCCCTGCGTGGGTGTCCCTGCTAGTCAGTGTGCGTTAGACAAACCCTGACACGTACACACACATACAGACGATCGTGCGACACATACACACACATACAGAAACACACACACAGACACACAGAGTGCCATTAGGCATGTGTTTTGTCTGTGGCCAGCGCAGACATAGAGAGGGACTGCAGGGGTCTGGAACAGGCATGCCCACTTCACACCGACAGCCATGATTGGCTTTGGCGGCTCCAGACCCCAGGAACAGTATATTTGGTGTGTATATACGTATGCATGTGTGTGTGTGTGTGTGTGTGTGTGTGTGTGTGTGTGTGTGTGTGTGTGTGTAGTGAGTGTGTGTGTGTGATGTGGCAAAAGACCAGTGGACAAATCATGGCGAGTGAGGGACGGTGTGCTTAAAATCTACAGATATCTCCTGAAATTGAAATGAGCGAGCATGTGTTTGACTCTGCATTTTCATTTGATCTAAATTCTATTTAATCCGGCAGCACACTAGTTTTTCAAATAAATCCAGTTAATAAAAAAACTGAAAATAATATTTGTACAAGCAAAATCTAATCACGGGCTACAATTCTACAAAAATGTTTGGGTCTGTCTTTGGGTGGGTGAAACTGAAATAAAACTAAGCTGAACTGAAGTCACGTTTAGGGCAGTGAAATTAAGATTTTGTACATAACTGCTTTGACTGGGCTTATCCTGGGGGCCAATATAGAGCATAAACCCATAACTAAAGGTGGACATGTATGAACAAGATACAAAAACACTCAATCGATGAACATAATGCAAACGGCAAAATACAAAAACAAGGACTCTGCAGTGCTTTCACAAACACAGTACAACACAAACACTTGACAAGGGTTCAAGTTACACATTTCCACACACACACACACACTTACAGTATGCATCCACATGCCTTCCTCAAGACATCACTCAGTCATCACACATATACGAAACTCCTATTTTTCCTTCTCACTTATAAGCACTCACACTCAGCATTCCTCTAAAGTGATGACCATCGTATCGCAGATGCTGCACTAAACACCCATTAAGACAAGTGGAGAGCACTACACTGGATGGTGTGGACTCTTCTCAGACAGACACACAATAACACACAACCTGTCATTACTGAGAGGAAGAGAGTGAGTGAGTGAAAGAGAGCACAACGAGAGAGGGAGTAAGAGGAAGTAGAAAAATATAAACTCACTTGAGAAAAAAAAAATCACTTGACAGAGTGAGAGGGAGACAGAAGAAGAGGGGATGAAGGGGGGTAAAGATGGTGGATGAGAATAACATAACAACTGTAATTTGTGACAGAGGTATAGAAAACCCAGATGGAAATGTAGTGATGGAGGGAGGACTGAACAGTATAGAGCGACAGAAGGAGTTGTGAACAAGATGAGTCAGAGAGAGAGATTGCAGTGAGGAGAAGAGGGAGTGTTGCAGCCTGATTATTTGGCTGTTTATGTAAAATGCTGAGAGCCCTCCAATCAGAGTTGGAGACCTCGAACCAAGGGGTCTGATAGGCCGAGGGCCCTACGAACTCTGCATCTGAGTTGCTGTATTCTCTCCTCTAATCCTTCCTTCCCCCTCTTCACCTGTCTCCTCCTCTCAACCCTTTCTCTTTACCCTCCGTGCACTCAGCTCTGCATTGCTCTCTTGCCTCCACTCATTTGTTAAAGGGTGTCACTGGGAGCAAGGGCAAAGCCTTGTTATTCCTTTTCCTTTGACCACACTCTATCCTCCACTCTTCGTTGGTGAAGTGACGCAAAGAGGATAACTGAACAGAAAGTAAGAGCGGGTGCAAAAGCAACAAGTGCAGGAGTAAAGCGGTTGCTACATGTTTTTACGGCACAACATATTTACTCATTTTATTTACAGATTTAACCTGGTTAAAACAAGTCAGTCTAATTAAAATACATAATGTAAAGTATGGATACATGAATCTTTTCTTTTACATCTTTCCATTAAAATATAGCCTTTTAGCCAGGCTAGCTGTTTCCCCCTGCTTCTAGTCTTTATGCTAAACTAACTAGGTGCTGCTATAGCTTCATATCTATCCAACAGATAAGAGTGGTGTCGATCTTCTAATCCAACTCTCAGCAAGGAAGCCAATTAAGTATATTTCCCAAAATGTTACTTCTGATTTACTTCAGGTTAGCTCAGCTATGTGTCATGCCAGCTGAGCTATTCTCAGGCTTTTTAGTAGATGCTCACATTTCTGCCTTGCGTAAGAGCAGGCAAAACTGTTTCCTCATATCAAATCAAAGCTTTGTGTCAATGTGAAACACATGCCAACATACACTATTCTCAAACTAGGCATCTGTATTCACACCATGTGTTTAACACTATTACTTGTTTGTCCAAATCTAATCATTCAACACACCTGGAGACCATTCATGTCTAAGTACACACCACATATTCTGATAACATGTCCATACTTTCATACGTTTCCCAACTGTGCATGCCTTAACACACACATTCTGACTGTGTAGGTGACACACACACATACTGAAACCTCATGTCGGCTTTGAGACACAGTTCGCCGGCTGGCCCTCGCTGTCCTGCACTCTCTGACGGGCTCTTAATGGTAAACTAACAGATTGTAAACATGCTGCTAGCTCTCTCTCTCTCTCTCTCTCTATCTCTCTCTCTCTCTCTCTCTCTCTCTGGGAATCAAGCGCGGCGGGCGCCAGCGAGAGAGAGCAGCGATCGGCGAATCCCAGAGGAGGCTCCGTTCCCTTTCACTCATCCTTCCCCTACCACATCACCTTCTTCCTCTCTCTCTCTCTCTCTCTCTATCTCTGCTCTCTCTAAGATATATCTCTCTCTCTCGTCTCTCTCGCTCTCTCTCTCTCGCTCTCTCTCGCTCTCTCGCTTTTCCTGAGGTATTTTTTAAACAATGTGTCCTTCATGTACGGTTGGTTACGGGGTGTACAGAAGGACATCATTAGCGCTGGTGGTTAAGCTGTAATTTACACCATTACCGAGGTAGGGGCCATTTTTATTGCCTAGTAAATTTCAGCTCTGAAATATTTAGACCATATGGCTCAATTTGTGTAATAACCTTAATTTCCAAGCACCCTTCAGCTCCCTTCAGCGCCGGCTGTTGTTGGCGGATGGCAGAGTGGTGTGTGTGTGTACACATTCATATGTGTGTGCACAGATTGTGGTTGGAGCACACGCACGCACACACACATATGCATACACGTACACAGAAACATAGACATGGCAAAAATGTTAACACATACTCCTACACATCACCTCTTACATACACATTACACACTCTCTCTTCCACACGCTCTCACTGATTCATTCATTCACACACACTAAAACATACACACATACACGTATGTATGCATGGCGATAGCAGATTAATAGGGTGTCAGCTTGTGTTTGGGTGAGGGAGCGTCAGGCGTCGGCCAGATGGTTCTCAGGGATGATGACTGTCAGGGGTCCTGCTCTGATCAATGGGATGTATTAATACAGCACACACGCGCACGCGCACACACACACACACACACACACACACACACACACACACACACACGCTCTGACACACACGCACACACACACATTGTTGAACGTACACACACAAACACAAATATGTTATGCATGCACACAGGCACACATGCAACCATATTCAGACATATGTATTCACATAGAGTAACACACACACAGATACACACACACACACACACACACACACACATATGTATGTACGTGGTCTTACTTCACCAGTGATCCCAAGGGCCACAATGTAACATCTGGAAGAGCCAAGGGAGGGAGGAAAGGACAGAAGAGTAAAGGAAGAGAACGAGGGAGGGTGTAGGAAGGGTGACTGGAGGAGGGAAAGGAGGTGGAAGAGGGAGGAGATATGGGACTGAGGAGGTGTAGAGAAGGGTTAAAGGTGGAAGAGGTAAAAAGAAAGAGGGCAGATGATGAAACTAAGGGTGGGGTGGAAGGAGATGTAGCTATAGGAATCCGAGGATGTAGAGGAAAACAGCACAGAGAACTGAGAAGGGAGACAATTTGGAAAACTTGCAAGATAGTGATGGATGTTTGCAGAAAAAGACAAGGAAAGAAGAAAGAAGGGGGGAAGGTGGAAGAGAGGAGAGGACCGTGGGGAGGCATGAGGTGAAGGCAGGAGCAAAGGTGGAAGTTTAGTTTCCCACTGAAGCCCTTGTCCAGAATTTAGCGAGAGTAAAACAAATCCCAATCCAGAGATGTTGAGGGAAAAGTAAAGAGGAAGACATTTCAATTTAAATGTCCATTTAAAGCAAAAGAAAAGTAAGAGAACCACGATGCAAGAAAGGCTACTTGACAGGGTTGTGTGAGTGACTAACATGTCTGTCAGAAAGGTGTAAAGCGTATGTGTAAAGTGTGTGTGTGTGTGTGTGTGTGTGTGTGTGTGTGTGTGTGTGTGTGTGTGTGTGTAAGCCAGGCAGCGCATAGGGGTCTAGTGAGGCAGGCCGCCTGCGCTTCGTACCCTCATTCCGTCCGATTGCCATGACGACCCCATTAATCAGCCAAGCTGGCACAGAGCAGGGTTCCCAGCCCAGCCTGAGATCAATACACACACAAATACACACATACCAAATGGACACAAGACACACACACACACACACACCCGCGCACAAACAGTCCAACCACAAACTAAGAAGATGCGCAGAAAAGAAATGAATGGATGAGTGAACATTAGGGAGAGTAATAAGTAATGATGAGGAATAATATAGATATAGAGTTGAAGTCTTTAATGTTACTTCTGGTAATCTCTCATTAAGGCTGAAAAAAGAAAGATGTTCCTATGGTTTCAAATCCTAATCTACAATAAATGAGAATCTACTATAGGACTTGTTATTAGAATTTGTAATAATTTAAAACAATGTTTTCATAATGTCCCTAACATCTACCCAATAAACCAAAAATCAAGTCAAGACACAAACTAAAAAAGTCCCAAGCAGCCTGCTCTTTTTCAAGTTTGTTCAGAACTTTGTTTCTCATTGTCTCTTCCTTTGTGTATTCCTAAACAAGGCACCTGTGTGACAAATGACCGCCACCAAAATAAGTCTATGCCATGTCAATGAGCCTCTCACACATACACAAACTCACACACGCACACACAAACACAGAGTGTTCCATATCAATGAGAAGGTGAAAGGTCTCCATTTACATCTTGTATTAATTATGAGTGACAAGCCAAAGGTCACAGAGGGAGAAGAGGCCGCTCGTATGGACAGAATATAGATCTGTGCTTCTACCTCTTCTCTCCCTTTCACTCGCCTCCCTCCTTTCCCTATCTATCACTCTGTCTCGCCCCCCCTCTTGTTGCTTCACTTGTCTTTTCTCCCCCCCTTCAGGATTTCTTTTGGTCTTACTTATTCTTGCTCTCTTTCTCACGTTCTCTATTAACTATATTGTTCTATCAATCTGTTGCTCTGTATTTTGTCCATTTCTTTTCTCAAAGTTTGCGAATATCGATTTAAATTCTTTTTTTTAAATCTCCGTTCCTCTTTTTTCCTCCATGTGCTCCATCTTTGGATCTCTATTTATCTCTTTTCATCATTTCTTTCTCTTCTTTACTGTTGTCAGAGATAAAAAACTAAATAATGTTTGCATGGATAACTACTGCATGTAAGTATAATCATACAAGACTGAGTTTCAGATTATAATGCAGACACACACACACACACACACACACACACACACACACACACACACACACACACACAGGTGTGAGGTGGTGTGCAGAGATGATGCTGGCGAATATCCCATTGCAGCCTTTGGTGAACATAGCCTGCTTACTGAGCTGCCAACTAATTTTTAGACTAGATGACATTCATTACCAGTAGTAGTGTGTGTGCATCTATCATACATCTGTGCTTGTCTGTGTGTGTGTGTGTGTGTGTGTGTGTGTGTGTGTGTGTGTGTGTGTGTTATTGGTTCAAGGAGGCTTGCTTATAGTTATTTCCTGTGCTGGAGTATCAGGAATGGCCCAGACTTGTGGGAAGGGCCCTGGAGAATAGCAGGCAATGGGCAGTGTGTGTGCGTGTGTGTGTGTGTGTGTGTGTGTGTGTCTTCAGGCCCCTCACTGGCAAACAGATGGCACCAGCACCACAGGTAGAGTCCAAATTTCTTCACATGCATCACAAATGACAATAGACACACACACACGCACACACATACACACATATAGTATATTTATCGACCATATACTTTTAATTAATTTTTTAATGCTTGGGAATTACACATAAACATTCACATGTTTCAGTTTATGATCTCAGGTTTTTGCATGTGTGAGGCAATCTTATCAGCACATACATTCCTTCGCGGCTGTGTGCAGCTGTGGCCAAGAGATATAAGAAAACAACGTATGATAAAGGGGGAAACTGTTCTCACAGATAGATGCATCCATGCTTCTATCATCCAGCATTCACTGTGTGTGTCTGCATCAATGTGTACGTGTGCATTTACCTCCACAGTGAGAGCAGTAACAGCAGTTGAGTTGAGCGTTGGGTCCCGTTGATGCTTCTTGTAAACCAGTCTATAATGGGAAATGAGACCGTTGGGGTGTCCAGGTTTACTCCATTTCAGATGGGCTGAGTATGCACCTGTCAAAGTGCACAGCACGTGGGAATGTTACAGTGATTCAATACGGGAACATTTTAACAATAGCATGTGACTTGGTGAACTCACTGGTGGGTGTAACAGTGGGAGGAGCCATATCTTGTGGTTCTGCCTGTAAGGTCTGAGCCAAAGCCCATTGGCTCAGGACTGAGCCTTTGGAGTTGTAGGAGCGAACCCTGTACTGGAGGTAGCTGAAGGGTCGCAGGGCAGGGCTTGCGTCGAAGAATTCAAGCGGCCCACTGGACCAGATAAAAACCAGCAGCTCCTCCTCTGTTCCTGCTGGACGCCTATTACAGAATAAATACTTGGATCAGCCATTCATGAAAATATGTTCAATATATTTTGAACATTTAACATTTAAATACCTCAAATGAATATAGTAAAAGTGTTCAATTGTACTTTGAAAAGATGCATTTAAAGTGAAAGTTCACCTCATAATCAAAAATTCATATATCTTTCCTCTTACCTGTAGTGCTGATTATCAATCTAGATTGTTTTGGTGTGAGTTGCAGAGTGCGGGCAATATATACGGGCAGCACATGTATACTGCTAACTCCCTTACGTAGCTAGCTAACGTTACAGCTCGGCTGTTAATGTTTACATCTCGTCACAAGCACGAGCCTCTCGCCATGCAGGCTTCCTTCTGCGGTGTGATATGGTTGGCGGATGTAGTTCGGTAGAAAGGAAATAGTTTGTACATGAAACTGCTCACAACACGGTCTTTTTATCATTTTGAGCAACCGGGTCATGTTTTCTGCAAAGAGACTTTTCTGTTGAGTTTTTTTAAATGTATTTCTTTCTGATTTGAGATCCACAAACCGAGTGACATCCAATTCCATTATACTCGAGAGAAGGCAGAAGTCTCTACGGCCAAATCTTCAACACTCTGGAACTCACATTAAAAACAATTTGGATAGCAAATAGCAAAACAGGTAAAAGGAAAATATGTATTTTTGGGTGAACTGTCTTTTTAAGATAAGCCTGAACAATCAATACAGAATAATTTTCATGCATTTTTAACTATTTTAAACTTTACATGTCTTTTTGCACCTGCACTAAAATTAAATTGACATTTTACTTTTTGTGTATTTGGAATATATTCAAAATATCTTTGAATTATGTTTGAATCAAAGAAAAAAAGGCATTTTAACCTAAACACATTTTAGTATATCTTAGTATACTTCAATGTACTGAAAATAAGCACAATTAGTTTGTGTCGAGTATAAATATAAAATATAACATCATGTCTTAAACATCATGTGTAAGTCCCTGGCTGATGCAAGCACCCTGATGTCTTGGTAAGCTCCTTTTGTCTGTGATTATGTACGGTTTCAGGTGTGAGTGTGCGAGAGAGATTTTCCTATTTTATCCAAGTCCCTGTCTGTCTGAGTCTGATCATTCCAGGTGTGTCAGTGTGTGTGTGTGTGTGTGAACTTCTATGCTAATGTCTGTTTCCTGAGGACTTAAAGGGCTTAGTCTGGTCTGACCCTGCATACAGATCACACACTCTTTGGTCAACAAGCAGACCACGACCTTCAGCATGCATTAACACATACGCGCAGATGCACACGCACACGCACAAAGTACGTAGATTGGTAAGCAGACATTTGCCCAGAGATAGATCACTAAAATGTCTACTGTCTTCTGGTTCATTAATGTTGTAGTGATAGACTGAGTAAATAATATCATCACATTGGTTTGTATGAGTATTTCAACATTTTATAAATAAATACTAAATAAAATAAATATTGCACATTACATTTGACTATTTGTGTAGATGTACAGTATATATGTGTTCGCGTATGTGTGAATTACCTGTATATATGGTAGGATGTGATAAGTCCGTTGGGTTTTTGTGGGGGTGACCAGTGGATCTCCAGGACACTGGATCCAGCTGCCTTTACTGTGGGGGGCAGCAGACCCACTGGGCCGGTCTCTAATGTCCGAACATACACACCCCCTCCTACCCCACACCCATCTCCAAGGGACAAAACCGGAACAATTTGTCACAAAACACACATTTATAGGAAAAGATGTTGGTTAAAGGTTCTCAATACCAAATTCAGAGCTATCTAAGAGATTGCCTCCACACATGACAACATGTGGAGCAGCCGCCCAGAAGCTAACGGTGCTTAACCTGAAAGGGGACCAAGGATGGCCTATACGCTTCCGCAATAAAGCCGAGGGTCAGTGCAGAGCAGCGGCCATTAGCTAGCCAAACACAGTGACATGCACTAAACATGCACCCGCGGTCAGACTGGCTATGTAGACAAAGCAGAGGAACTTAGATTACGACTCACACAGAAGGAGTGTGACTTCATTCTCATTGATTCATTGCTCAGGACGACATGATTTCACTATGTCTTTACATAGCAAATAGTTGTTTATTGCTATATTAATTATCTGAATGCCAAATAGAGAAACTTCATCACACATTGAACTTTTATTAAATACCGTCCATTCCAATTATAAATAAATCATTTTTGATACATGAATTCTTTCTTGCAGTTCCCCAGGGCTGACAACCTGTTGGTTATTTCTGTAGATGTTTTAAATGTAGAATCTTTTCTCCAACCACACTGCAATGAGCATCTGAACTTCATGAGGAACAGTTGATCGTCGGTTCCTTTGTCTTCTCTAAAACCAGGAAATAACAACTAAACACAAACAAATCATTCCCCTTCTGTGAGGCTGTTGTTGAAACGCATCGACAAGCTACAGCACAGCTAAAGTGGGCTGTACCCTGCCAGTGGAAGTTGATGTACATTTCAGCGGGGAGGATTATAGAGCTTGAACAGAGCAAAGAACTGCATGTCAATCACAAATAGCGCTGATATGTCCGTAAGTTTCTCGATGCTGAACTCATTAATTACAGTGTATGAGGGTTTTATTTATTTTAGCAACTTTGTCTCTTTACGGTGCACAACTAATGTGATTATTAATTTGATGAAACTTTCAAACTGTAATCAAACACTTACTAATCTGACAGGCCTGCACTCTGATGTAGTAGGCGGTGAACGGCTGTAGACCCGTCACAGTGAGGTGCCGGTCTTGACCAGCATGATGCATTATGGCTCGGTCACTTCCTGGATCTAACAGGATGTTGTAGTTTACAGGCTGGCTGCTGTTGAACTGAGCTGTGGAAAAGGAGAAAGACACACATGATATCATTATTTTTAGTTAGTTAAGTTTTTTGCCACAGTGCATGTGTACCTGAAACACAAAAAGCAGAATGAATGATGTCATTTTACACGTCATCAATCCAGAAGGACATGTCAAGCTGACCGTGAAAGTGTGATAGGACTCTTAGTTATCTTAAATTATTAGATAGAAGTTGTAGAAAATGCTTTGCCTTTGTATTGCTACCAACCCTCGACAGTGCACAGGTATATAATACATTTTAACATCAGAAGGTCATTGTCTGATTCAAAGTGCAAAAAAGAGAATTCAGCCTAAATACAATAGGCTGTACTATGAATACTTTACTAAAAGGCAGTGAACAGATCATTTCTTCTGCTTTATAAGGTAAATAAGAGCGTAACTCTTGTTTTTAATTCACTTCTTATAGGAAGGAACTCCATGTTGCATACTACCTGACAGTTTTTGAACATGGCCATGTTAGGTAAGTTTATAATACCAGAAGTTCACAGTATAGAATATAGTTAAGACCAAATGTTTGTATTTGATCATTTAAAGCTATAACCTTTATTCAAATATGAATAAACGTCAGTAAGGAAGCAACAATCTGTACAATTTATGATTTCCTACAAGCACACCTACATAGTTGCTCGTATTTTCTTTTTCAAACCGACTGAGCTTGCCTTCACAATCCTGGGTACTGTGGTCTCACAGCCAGACAAAAACACACAAATGTATACATACAGAAACACCCACACAGATACACACACACCTTGACTTTGTTAATATTCTCACCGGAGGTTTTTCCATAATTCAGGCCAACTGTATTGTGATGGGTTATTCAACATTCATGAACTCTGGATATCTTGAGAACGAACTGATTACCAGACAAATGAAAGACTTCAATTATTCACCCCCCAACTCACATATGCACACATGCACATGCACCTACACACACACACACACACACACACACACACACACACACACACACACACACACACACACACACACACACACACCTCTGACTTCAGCACATGGCGCTTTTTATATGAGCACACTTTGGCTGCATTAACACACTTTCACACAGTCCACACACACACACACACACTGGGATATTTATGTGTGAGCACACACGCACAGGGGTCATAATGCATCTTTTCTTCATCAATTCGTTGCTCAGTCATAGAGGTGTAATTGTCAATGTGATATTTAATTTCTATTATTTACAACCAATCAGCTGCTTTGCCATCTTCTATTTCACACATACACTTACACACAACACACACACACACACACACACACATGCATGCAAAGACACAAAGACGACGATCTAAGAATTGATCTTCGAGTAAATGTCTTTTTAATAGCCATAAGTCAGTGCTTTGGCTGTCGATGTATGCATATGAAGACACAAACACATGTGCATGTACATACACACCGACAGACACACTGTCAGAGAGTCTGGCACACACACATACACGTACACACACAAGTCGAAAACACTCCAGATTCTGGGCTCAGGGAGTTAACCAAGCGTGAGAACCCAGACGATATTTCCTCACCTTTAAAATCAACTCGTAATGACGATAGAATAGGCCTGCCTATGGAAATGGCTCCACAGTGATGTGCACACACACAACAAATACACATGTATAAAGATGCATGCATAAACACAGACACAAATATACAGACACAAAAGACACACACGCACACACACAACAAAGTGAAGTGTCTTTGCTAGTTGGCCCTATAAGCGGTTTCTGAGATAGGAAATCAGCCTAATGAGAGAGTAATAGTCAATGATAGATGGGTTAGGGCAGACAATCACTGCCCCATAAGCATGAAACTCAGCCCTGAGTGTATGCGCATGTAAACTTGTGTGTGTGTGTGTGTGTGTGTGTGTGTGTGTGTGTGTGTGTGTGTGTGTGTGTGTGTGTGTGTGTGAGAGTGTGTGTGTGTGTGTGTGTGTGTGTCCAGGTCTTGAGAGGCCAGAAGGTGAATGGAAAACTACACAGGGCTTTTGTTTCTATCTGACCCCTCGCTCTGTCTCATCATATCAGTTTAATATGGTGAGTATCATTTTCCTCTGTAGATTTAAATCCCATAAATGTAACGACTATTGTTTTAATGTTGGTTCGTGTTATTTAGATTATTGGGACATTAATTCATATAGATTCTTATTTCAGGGAATGAACTGTTCTAAGATACTGTATCACGTTTACTCTTTTCCCAGTTTCTGTGGGAATTAATTAATTCTACTCGTGCGTTCATTTCAGAAAAGCTCTTTCTGCAGTGTGACAAGTGTACGTTTAGAGATCTGTAAGTTAGAAAGTTAAGTTGAATGTCACTTCTCAGTGACCATGCAATTACCCACAATGCCACCATAATAATAATAATACCCTTGGTGAGTTTGTGCAGGCATTTACAGAGTAGTGTTGAGGTTTGACTGGTTAATGGCACATCCAAACACCAATAGAATTGCAAAGTGGAAGGAGCCACTGGTTCTGGAAATGTTATTATCAACCGTTTATTGGATTAAATCCAAAGTGGCAGAAATGAGAAAAAAACTACTTCGCTTGGAGGAGAGCTGTCAGCACTCGGCAGCTCTGGAGACGGACCTTTAGTTAGCAGCTGTAGCAACTTGAATTCAGCCAGCTGGGTGTAACCTGTGTAACGGTAGCAACAGAAAGTTTGCTGATCCGGCAGGGAGTCGGTACGGTCCGGGTTCAGAACTCCAATCTAACTGCGAACTGAAGATATGTCTCCCGGGGCTGCGGCTGCTCTCCTCCCAGCGAAGTTTAGGTTGTAGTTTAAACGAAAATGCGTTTTCTTATTTCTGCCACTTTGGATTTAATCCAGTAGACAAACTATCAATACGTACACGGACCCTGTACCTTCAACATGATTGACAAGCCGCTCGGGCAGCTCTACTCCTTCGTCCACTCGAGACACCATGTTGGTGGACTGAGGGCAGACTGGAGCTACAGTGACTCACTATCGCCTCTTGAGGTACAAGTGGTATTACATGACAGGACGGGCCGGGGCTAGCTGCTGAGACATCTTTGACATAACATTGGGACTGTTATTCTACACATTCTGTTGGTAATGAATTTTTGTTTATGTATTAAACAAAAAATCTGGCCATATCTTACAGGTTGTCCATTTCACAAACATCAGAAACGGCAGTGTATGTCGCGCCATTGTGATTCAAACTAAATACTCCCCACTAAAAATGACTTCCATCCATCCATCCATCCATCCACCCACCCACCCATCCATCCATCCATCCATCCATCCATCCACCCATCCATCCAGATAGCTACTCACCAGGAATGGTCCAGGCAAGAGAGATAGAGTGGGGGCCCAACACTGTCACATTGTGGGGAGCTTGGATCCCAGTGGGGCACGAGACCGATGTTTTTATAACATATTTGTCACTCACACCGCTCTCACCACCTGTTCTGGCCTCCAACTCATACACATACCTGAAAAGATAGCGGGTTAAAGAGGAGAAAGCAGCAAAGAGAAAGCACACGAGGGACAGGCAGAAATGAGGGATGAAACAGTGTTAACGGGACAGTTTTACACAAAACAATACAAAAGTATACAGCAAACACGTCGGGACCTGCTCGGGAACATGGAACACTTACACAGTGAAATAATGAAAGGGAGTTTAGATACCCCAAATATATGCTAACATGTCTCCCCACCAGTTTCTTACACGGTCCTGGCAGTTATGACACAAGCTGAACATATAGGTTATTTCAGGTTGACACAAAAAATGTATCTCAAATGAAAATATATTTACTTGTGCCAGTGTCTCTACATTGTTTGGTTCATTCTTCTACGGTTTATAAACTTGCAGACACTCTGTGCAAACTGTGCTGGAGGAAAACATGTAGAACCAGAACTAACTCAGCATCTCAGCTGCTCATTATACTTTCAAGGAAGGTCAGTCCAGCTGTGCAAACACAGTGGTTTCATTGATCAGGGAATGTGTGCGGTATTTTCCAGAGTTTTTATGTATTTGAAAGTCTGAGTTGCAGCAGAGTTGATGTAGATTATCGCCGTGGGATTGTTGGTATTAGTAAACAGGAAAAAGATGAACAACTGTATGTGATAAACATGTATATAGCAGTGATATATGAGGGCAAACATGTAAAATGTAAGTCCCCATCCTTACATGAGCACAGGGGGGATGTATTCTGTCACTTGTAGAAATAATTGTTAAACAATATTTGTGTCATACATTTTTTGCAATGCAAAAAGGGACATTTTGCAAGCTTTAAGAATGACCAGTTTGTATAGTTTCTGACAAAAATGCTCCATGACATTGCCCAAAAATTCCCTCGAGCTTCTCGTGATTAATTGATAAATTAAAACAACCACTGGAAAGACAGAAACATGGCCTCTTTCAACCGGCCCCCCGTAAAATGATTAAAAACGAATGTGTATTGCGTGCACATGTTCGTGTGTGTAAGCTCATACAGTGACCGCACTTGAGGTCCATCTCTTCCTCTTTCTCCCTCTCCGTCATACACCTCTCTCTCTTTTTCATCTGTGTCGCTGGCCCTCTCGTCTCACTCTCTACCGCTCTCGCTCATGACATCATAAGATAGATTTCCCTTTTAAGAGCGTGTGGCTGGCTGGTGCTAAAGCCTACATTAGCTGTGTAAGTGGGCCACCATTTAACATTAAAAGCCTTTAATTTGCTATAAACTCCGGCACACATGCATTAATAGGCGGTGGTGTTGGGTTATTGTTCTCGCACAGAGCGTTTTAAACAGAAGGACATTACTACCTCTGCAGTGGGTTAGAACACAGTCAGGAAAAGGTATTAAAACTACTCATATGTTGCTCTCATAGAAACACAAACGCACACACAAAGAGACACACAGAGCAAAACATAAATACACCTCAATGAGACACACCAACTGTGGAGAGGAGAGATAGAAAGAGAGAGACAGAAATCATGAGAGGAAGAGAGGGAAGCAGAGCCTGAATGTGATGGAGAGGGAGAATTGTATCATGGCATAAGGTTTCAGTGGGAGAATGAATTTAAACACTTCATCACGGGAAGATATTTACTTAAATGTAAACACCGCCTTGGGATATCAAAAGTCAAATGGTGTGTGTGTGTGTGGTAGGTAATCGGTGAATGGGGCATTTGCATCTGTTTGGCTGTGGTTGTGGCTGTGTGTGTGTGTGTGTGTGTGTGTCCTGCGGGGCCAGCCAGAGGGAATAGGTTAATTCTCTCGTCATCTTAGACACTTCCTGGGCTGCCGAAGCAAAGTGACAGCTAATCAACATTGTCATAAATAATCAATGGCCACTTTGAGCAGTCTCACGCACAGACACATGCGCACACAGAAAGGCATGCGTGGGTACACACTCGCACACGCGGGCAAAAACACACACAAGACTGCCTGGATAATGGGGCCGGTGCTCCCTGTGTAATTCTTGGCGCAGGGCTAAATTGGGAAAAGAAGGGAAGGAGGAAAGGAATGAGGTAAGAGGGAAAGGATGGGAGGGGAGGGCGGGAGGAGAGAGAAGTGAATAGGAAGCGAGACAAGTGATGAGAAGCGAAGGGTCGGGACGGGAATGCCTTCTGGCAGACTATCTGGAATTAGGGAAAATTAAACGTCACACACACATACAGTCCTATCTTCTTGCTTCCGTCCTTTCTCTTTCTCTTTCACACACACATAGAGGAGATTGGAGTACTGCAGGGTGTTATCCCAGGAATTCTATTTGGGGTAAGGAGAAATTGTCTCAAGAGAGAGAAGGCCAAGGAGAGAGGGAGGGAGACAGGAGAGAGAGAAAGGGGAGGAGAGGGGGGGGGGTATCATTTTACACTCCCATAATTAAAACAGAAAATCCATCTTAGAAAAAAGACACGGATTAATAAAGGTTAAATGAAAATAAACAGATAAATAAAATCTCCGCTCCACTGCTGTCTGCAAGCAAAAGCCAAATCTGATTTGTGTTTTAATATGTGTGTGTGTTGTGTGTGGTAATGTTTGTGTCTGTCATTGGCATGTCAAATATTTGCTCATTAAACGGCACAAACAGACATATACAGAGTGCAGTCCTGAGAGAGACATGGATGGGACGATAGGAGAGCTTTTAAAACAGGGTGACCCCGACATAAACACGCGTACACTCAAATGGGAAAATGTAGGAATTAAAGGGCTGATTAATTATGAAGCTACAAGTGAATTGTGGTTATGCATGTGCGACTTCCACATATGTGCGAACACTTGCATACTTTTGCGTCACGTGTGTGTAAAGCGTGCGAGTGCATGCTCTTTACCTGCGGTTTGGCACGAGTCCAGTGTCAGTATAATTCTGGTCACGGTGGTCACCGGTAAAAATTGTGCGACCGTCTCTGTTCAGTCTGTACTGGGAGATGTTTCCATTCGGCTGCGGTGGCTGATCCCAGTACAGCTCCACCGCAGATGTGTTTATTATCACATGTCTGGGGCTCGACCACACACCTGAGAAGCAAAGAAGGAAAGAAGTCTTCCGCATTAACTGACACCTATTATTCATCGTTTGTTTCAAACTAAAAGTAGAGTGCATCACCTCATGTGCACAAACGGGACTCTTCTGACATTAACTGAGGACAAGTTGAATCACTATTTTCTTACATGGTAACTGAGAATAGTGAGATTTATTTGTATGAAAAGATTATTACATTATTATGGAGGCACGACTGAATTATTATAATGATGGAGAAGAAGGCAAAGTTTTGTCATGAGAGGAAAGAACGACTGGAAGTGTTTGTAATGTTTCATTTCATTATTTGATATTAAAAGGAACACAAATGGTCTAAGAGAGTTTTATTAACAATTAATTCAAATTTAATTTGTTTACCAATTATATAAACATATTTGTTCATTTTAATCACACAGATTAATGTATTTTAGATGATATAAAATGATGTGTCGTATGCAGTACACTGAGACAAATGTGTAATTTGTGATATTTGATTTGATTTGATGTAGTGGAAAGGATAAGTGTGGGCGGAGGATCTTAAAAATAAAATATCATTTATTTATATAAAACAATAAAGAGTTGGATTAGTAAAAGGAAAGACAAAAGATGGGTAAGGAAGGTACACAGACGGGTTAAAAAGGTGCACAAAGGGGGAAATATAGATATTTAAATGGAAAAGGAATAGGAGAAATATTAAAACCTGTGCAATATGTTTCAAGAGGATGAGAAACAAGACGTAACAGACGTGGAGTGGAGAAGACGGGACTGTGGGAGGAAAAGATCAAGGGAGACGAAGAGTGAAGGAGAGGCGGCGGCGAGGAAGAGGAGTGAGAGAACATGAACAAATAAGAAGAGGATAAAGAGAGGGAATATCATCCTGATGGAATTTCTTTAATAAATAAAAATCTATGGCGGCATTTTATTCAGGCAACAAAATAAGGCTCCGTTCCACTGTCAGCGGTGAGGAAGAAGAGAGAGAGGAAGGTGAAGGGTAGCGAGATATAGGGAGACCAAAGAAGGGTGAGAGAGGGGGGAGGATTCAAAAAAGGAGAGCAGTGGGAGGAGAAAAGAATAGTGAGAGGAGCGGAGAGGAAAAAGAGAAAAACTATCTGAAAGATCAAGTCCGTAAGACAAAAGTACATTTTGTAAAAACTATTTACAAAATGCACAAAATATTGTTAATATTTCAGTATTTATCAAAATGATTTGAAAATATCTTTAAGTTTGAGCTGGTTCAATTAAAACAAGCTTTTACACTAATCAATTATATATTTTTGAAACAATACTATTTGGTATATATTATTAATATACTATTTGAATCTGCAGGGTATTCATAAGTGTGTGTTTGTGCATGTGTGTGTGTACCAGCAGGGGAGGCTTGCAGGGTGCGTCCTGTGGAAGGTGAACTGGCTCCACATCCCACAGCTGTACAGGCCAGCAGCACAAAGCTGTAGTCTGTGTACGGCTGCAGACCTGTAGCACACAGACAAGTACACACAGGATAAAACACATCACAAAAGGTGGAATCTTACACTTATAGGCACATGAAGGATGGACATTTAGATACATATCTTCTATGTCTATGTTTCATTTTTATTCTCAACAAAATAAACTGTGCGGATGAGTTTCTCAGAACCTGAGGTGGACAGAGGGATGTCCGGTACATAAAGGGATAAAGAGGGAGAGGAGACAAACATCAAAATGAAAAACGGGAGTAAGTGAAAGAGAGAGAGAGGAAAGCTTCCCCCGGCCCGTATCACAAGCTCTCTTCCCGACCGTTTTCTCTCTCTATCCATTTCACTCTCCCTCCCTCTGTTCTTTCCACACTCTCTCAACGGATGGATCCATATCTGTCGGTGTTAAATTATGCATGCCATAACTCAATAATGAAACAACGTAAAGATGGGCAGCCGCGGAACTGACATGGGATAGGACCGGTCCAACGCTGTAATGTCATCAGCTTTTGATCTATGATAATTATGATACCTCGGTATGCGTTTAGGCTACAGCATCCAGACATGATTTATTTATAGGCACCCGCTATGCAGTCTAAGAGAAATCACATAGCGACTGAGTGGTCCTTTAACTGCGACCAGAGGAAATCAGTTTTTGGTGTTATATTGAACCTTTTATGGGACAATTTGAAAACTGGAAGTTGCTAAAACATTCCATATGTACCTAAACAAAGTTATCCTTGAGTTAGAACCACTTTCTGGTGATTGAAAACCTTTGTCTCCTTCTGATATATTTTCTGCCTGGTTCTTGATATACGGAGGGTGGATGAGGATGAATGGACGGATGCAAATCCTTAATGTTGTCATGGGGGTTGACTGGATGTTTTATGGTCATTCACTTAGCTGACAGCATACAACAGCTTACAAATCAAATTGAAGGGAAAATGAAGGAATGAAAAAACGCCTTTATTTCAAAAGGATGAATACAAGAACAGGCTTTGGCGTTGCATAATACAGTGTGTTGAATTCCTTATTTCTGCCTTAAATCTATTTTACATTATACATATTTTACAACATTAATCATTTCTGATCAATTAGCTAAATGTGTTTAATATTGAGAAAGATGTTTTTTTGCATACTTATACGTTTTATCTTAACATAATTAATTTGAACAAAGACGTAATAATGTTTAACAGACAGCGAACACATTATAAGCTATACATTGTTTTCCACATAAAAGTGCAAATGTATTTAATGGCTTTCCTTTCGTATGTTTAGTATCGCAGGGCAAATAGCCAGTACGGTATTCTTAACTACCAGATGTGCGACATAATTTAATGTCACTGGTATTAAAAATGAGTCATCACACCTGAAATTTAGTGGAAAAAGACCACAATTTTAATATACGTAAAATAACATATTTTTTATATAATTTAGCAAATAATCTATTGGTGTTTCCAACTGTGTATATTTGGAGGCTGAGAGAAAGAAAGGGACACACTACTGTGTGTCTCAGCTGCTATATGCATGTTGGTACCCATCCTGTGTTGACTACATAGGACAGAGAACATGTGCACACAAACACACACACACAGTCTAATGCACAGCGGAGTGCTTCACCACGGTTTCCTCACGTCTCTTTCTACTGCTTAGCCTGCTTAACATGCCTCGCAGCCTGCCACGCTTAACCCAACCTCTGATCAATGTGTATGTGTCTGTGTGTGTGCAAATGTTCTCACAATGTTGCCCTGTGTTTGGGTTAAATAAAGGAAATCTGCCAGCCATACAAAAGTACTAGGGTTGAAGCGTAAGGCTCTGCTACACTATTTAACTGTGCAACTAAGCGTGTGTATATGCGTGTGTGCACTCCAGCATAGTAAATGATATCTACACTGCAAGTGATGTCATTTGTTGCAACACTGAGTAAAGCAGTAACCCTTCGCTGCATGTTCCTACAGACAGAGTGTCCCTACAGAAAACTGGACAGACGACTGTTATAATATTCAACACAGACAACAAGTAGACAACTTTATGAGGCAATGATTGCGTTTGGAAATGCATTCAGACGTAGTGAGACATATGAAATCTGTGTTCATAAACATAATATTCAAAATGCGTATTAATTACAGCCGAGTGGACCGATCAGATAACATGTTGATTTATCAGTTCTACCTTTTCAAAGGAGCGAACAGTCAGAAACTCAATGAACTACAAGGCCAAAAAACTGTTGATGGCCAAAAGTCACCTGCTTCTCCAGCCACTCTGTCTGGTGCCATTTCAAATATAAACCCAAACAAACAAAATGATACTTCTCATTCAACACATGTGCAGAAGGATTCAAACACACACACAAACACTTTTGATGTTTCTTGGTGTGTTTCAAATCACCTTTAAAACTGAAGCCTGAAGAGGGCAGTGTTGGTCTGCTGAAGAAATTATACCGAGTCTACCATGGTGCGTGCATACCTGTATGTGCGCATACCAGTGCATACACATGTGTGCTTATGTGCTTGATTATGGAAAGACAGAGGAAGCTTCAATCATTTTAACAGTGATCATCAGGAAGTGAAAACGGGTGAAAGGCGTTTTGATGTGAGCAGCCAGCGGCTCACTAACACAGAGTGAGACAAGGCTGTTACTGTCATCATGAGAGCTGGACACAAGCGAGATCAGTGTGTGTGTGTGTGTGTGTGCAAGACAGAGAGAAAAACAGAGAGACACTTTGGCAGTAAGACAGAGTAAAGAGTTGAGGCTTACATTCAAGTTAAAAGTCAAAAGAGAGCATGTGAGAAAGAGAACAAACAGGAGACAGGATGTGAGACTGTTGTTGTGGATTTATCTTAAGTGTGTGTATGTGTGTGGGTGTGTATGTGTGCATGTGTGTGTGTGTGTGTGTGTGTGTGTGTGTTTGTTGCAGTAAAGAATAACTGATTTAAAACGGCATTTTATTGACAGGTTGCCGTTGCCTGTTTGCATTAGAGAATATGATAGGATGATGGGCACAGGCCGCAATACCAAGCCAATTACCTGATACACCACATAGAGAGAGAGAGAGAGAGAGAGAGACAGAGAGAGAGAGAGAGAGAGAGAGAGAGAGACAGAGAGAGAGAGAGAGAGAGAGAGAGAGAGAGAGAGAGAGAGAGAGAGAGAGAGAGAGAGAGAGATGAGAGAAAGATGAAGGAGATGGAGAGAAGGTGGGAAAGCCAGGCAGGAGAATACGAGTAGTAGTACATGTGAGGACAGCTGAGAAAGAAAAGACAGAGAGGGGGTACACTGATGAGTAAGGCAGGAGAGTGAGTAGAAATGAAGAGGAAAAAAGAAACAGAGTGATAGTAAAAAAAACAAAATTTGCTTCATTTGCATGAGAAACAGAAAGAACAGAAGATGCATCAAGAACAAGCAAGGAAACAAAAGAAAACAGCGAGAGAGAGAGAGAGAGAGAGAGAGAGAGAGAGAGAGAGAGAGAGAGAGAGAGAGAGAGAGAGAGAGAGACAGAGAGAGAGAGGGAGAGAGAGAGAGAGAGAGGGAGAAGAGAGAGAGAGAGAGAGACAGAGAGAGAGAGAGAGAGAGGAGAGAGAGAGAGAGAGAGAGGGAGAAGAGAGCTTTGATAACACCTCTCCTAAATAATTAAGAGTTTGACTTCCTGTCTGTGGCTCCCTAATGCAGAGACCGTCTGGGATGGAACAATGAGATCAGGTTCAGACACACACAGACACAGACACAGACACACACACACACACACACACACACACGGATCCTCTAAGCAAGCAAACCCATACATTTCGGTAAAACTTATTGTACACATACAGACTTAACTTGCATGCACACGGACATAAACAAATTCAGCGCTGAAGACAAGGCCCGGAAGTTGAGAGTGAAAGACGTATGAATGTGTCCCCTTGGAAGAATCTCTACGTATTTTACATATATATAGTTTCATTTGTTTTTCAAAGGTTTAAGACATCTCTGACAACGATCGCTCTTACTGTGTTTGCTTACTGTTGTATTAATGTTTTTGATTACAGAGAAATAGCAGAATCTTGAAAAGGCTACAGAGAAGAAAACTAGCGGAGCTTCATTTACATTCATTTAGCTTTAAGTAAATATTTAAGTGTACTCATTTTGCTTAAACCTGAGAAATCAAAATCACTCAGCTCAGACTAACATCTATGTCAGAGAACATCCTTCTTTACTGCCAACTGTCCCATCGAGATCCACCTTTTTACTGCAAGTCTGCTAAACTTGTGCTTTTGCTCCAGAAGCAGAAGTGGTGAAGTTTACAGGGTGTGATTGTTAACTAGTTAGATGAAAGACTCATTCCACATACCGTAATGTTGACACATGAAAGAAAAGTTCTTGTCTCTCTCCTTCTCGTCTACACGCCTGTACCTATAGCACGGACCAATCAGAGCAGGGACTACGGAGGAAACGCATTAATAAATAAAAGAACATACTCAATTCCCTGCTGTTCTGAATTAATAATGAGCCTACAAAAGACCAATTAAACACATGATTAATGCCATAATCTATATAATTGCAGGCAATAATTCATTGTGAGCTAATGATAGCAATACTTAATATCGATTCACATGGGGTGTCTTTGTACAGTAGTGCTTAATTCTTTCTATGAAGTGTCACTTTTCAGAACTGCTAAAAATGCTATGAGTAAGAGGCTACTTCTTGCTTTTCCTTAATGCAAATCATTGATAAACAGGAAATGGGAGATTTGTTTTTATAATTTTAGATTCTGTCATCATATAGCTGCTTACTTTAATTCTAACAGTGCAAACCAGTTAGACGCAACACTATGTGTGTTGACTTTTGTGGCTTGCTTAGCTCTGCGTTGGCAGACCTGTTCTGGGCTGAAGCAAACCACAAATATCCAAAAGAGTTCTTATTTTTAATCTTAATCTTGATTTCTTTTGTATACAGCACTGTCTTTTTATGTCTTTATCATAAAGCAACAGGTACTCTCAGTTAAAATAACTGTTTTACTATTACCACTTCATAATTTCAGATAATACTTTTCTTAATAAACGGATGTCTCGCAGACCAAAAATACTCCATCTGATTTCTTTTGTTATCAAATAAGTTACAACACTGCAAGAGTGATTCAATCCAAAATCGACATTTTATGTAGCTAAAAAAAGCACGTTTCTCCAGTTTCTGTGGTTTGAGTGAGTGAGCTCTTTGAGCGTCTGTCTGGCAGCGGTGAGAATTGTCGGAGAGATGCAAAGAGGATGAATTATGGCGTATTAAACATTAAGGATGAGGGAGTAGCGCAGCAATTATTTCTGTTCATATTTCACTGAAAACACTTAGATACATCCATCCATCTTTACATCTGTCCCACTGCCTTCTCCTTTTCTCCTTCACTCGGTTTCAAAAATTGTCATTCGGCAGCTTTCACTCACCCGCTGCCTCTCTGTTTTACTTTTTACTGTTTGCTTTTTGTTTTTCCATTTGTAGGTGCACATGGTGGTATGAGATCTCTTCAATAGCTATGATTTACTGGCAGTTTCTCATTACAATACAAGCACATATATACAGGATGAAGAGGAACACTTGAGTCCGTATATGTAGTCTGTGAGTGTGTGTGTGTGTGTGTGTGTGTGTCTACATGGGGATAAGTATATAAATTAAATATAATTTATGTATATTTATTCTATTGAATCAAAAATATATACAATTAGGAGAAAGAGTAGATAAAAAAGGGAGAATGAAAAACAAAGACTTTTTTTTTTAATAAACATATTTGGGTTGTTCTGGGCTGATATGCAGAACTGGTTTGGGACCACACGAGGCTTTTTAAAAATAAATCTGTAGCGGCCAAAATTATTTGATCCATTTTCTGATCCTTTGTTACTGTAAAACATTGTGATT
This sequence comes from Cottoperca gobio, assembly GCF_900634415.1. Taxonomy (NCBI): domain Eukaryota; kingdom Metazoa; phylum Chordata; class Actinopteri; order Perciformes; family Bovichtidae; genus Cottoperca; species Cottoperca gobio. The sequence continues at coordinate 24,360,971 of NC_041357.1, forward strand.
CAGTACGTCTGCTGTCAAAACAGAGGACTGCAATACATTAAAACACAGGAAGCTATCTCTAACGCATAAATGTGTTGTTACAAAGACAGCTTAAATGTGGAGAAACAGGAGTGGGTGAGAGAGAGAGAGAGCGAGAGAGAGAGAGAGAGAGAGAGAGAGATAAAGGGTAAGAGAGAAACTGCCCCAGTAGTTGTTTTGGCTGAATACGCAGGGTTTTCCAGAGTCTCACTGGGGAACAGGGGAATTTCACACATGCATGCTGGTTGCTTACACTGGCACATGGGGCTGGTACAGTATTACAGCACATTACCATCTCTATTTGGCATTGTTTGCTTTGCCTCATGCCTACACATACAAACACGCGCTCGTGCGCACACAACTCCTGACCATACAAGCCAACCACAGGCACCATGGGAATAGTCTATTGGCTACTGGCAAAGCCGATGTCTGGTTCAAGTCCAAGACAGAGCAGAGAGCAGAGCTGTGAAGGGAAAATGTCACTGAAATTCAGCTTCAAAAGATGTCATCACTCGATTCTTACACTTAAAAATGTAACTGTAAAGAAATCAAAACAGCATATAAGCGCTTTAATTTGAATTAAAAGTTAAACTAAATTCCAGAAGTAGGTATTTATGTCAACTTTTATTCTACTCTATTGTGTCTCTAACATGTGCAGTTTTTATACAGACAACAAACGTTTGCTTTGCCATGTCTGAGTGTCAAAGTGTGTGTGTGTGTGTGTGTGTGTGTATTGTGACTGATGGCAAAGGGCCAGAAACACAGCTCCTCCTCAGGGTAGATAAAACAAAACCCACAAATCACCCAGTCCTGACACCACCATGTTTGTGTGCAAAAATCTACGATATTAAGACAAGTCAACACTTCTGTTTGTCTGTGTGTACTTGCTGTAAGTTTAAGTGTTTTGCTAGAGCACTGGGTTTCAAACTGGGTTGTGTTGTGCTGTTTTGTACTTATATTTGAGTTTTTCTCATGTGTTTCTAGGTATGTGAGCCTGAGCTTGTGTGAGCTTGGCCAGAAACAGCATGGTGGGAATCAGGTGTAAATTCAGTCATTCGATGGCTTCCATAAACCAACATACATAAATAAATGCAGGACAAAGGGAAAAAAAAGAAGATGAGGAGGAGTGGACAGATAAGCAGAGAGGAAGACGAGGAGGATTAGAGGAGAAGAAAAGACAGAGAGAGAGAGAGATGACAAAGGAAAGGAGTGCAAAGAAGAATATCTGGAGATAGAGGCGAGAAGGTGAGGATAGAAGAGAGAGGTGCAGGAACTGGGGGAGGAGAGGAAGACAAGAAAGGGGAGGAGAGAGAGGAATAAGGGGTAGGAAGGGTAGGAGGAGAACAGGAACGGGAAACAGGACAGAGGGCGAGGGTGTAAAATGAGAGAAAGTTAAGTAACGGAGAAGTGAAGGAAAAGTGATTTGATAATCTGAGAATCTTACCAGTCACAGTATATTTACTGGGCCCATCGATGTGTGTAAATATGGCTCCGACACCAGTCTGGTTCAGGTGGTACCGTTGTATGTTTCCATTGGGACGAGTCGGTTCAGACCAGCTTACATGGAGGGAGGAAGGGCTTAAAGCTGTTACCACTGGAGGCTGCACGCCCTCTGGGACTCCCTGGATTGTCACTGCCACCACCTAAACACACACATGGACATACACACAAACAGAAAAACACACACACACAATATAAAATATAACACATTTGTGATATTTTACAGAATGTAAAAGGTGTGGCTAACAGATGGATTTCTGCTGCGCCCATTTATGAATGTAATTAACGTGATCACAACCCAATAAAGAACTGCATCCAAATTCAGGGCTTCTCTTTCTGAGGTAATAAAGACCTTGTTGACGACAGAGAGAGACATTTGCTGGTGATTTAATTTATTTCCCCCAAAAAATAAAAGAGAAAGGTAAAATGTGGACAGCAACACATTTTTATGTTATAACCTGCTGCCAAAAATGAGCAAAAGAAAGGGAACAAATTAAACCAAAACACAAACTATCCACAACCTGCATTATGGAAGGAAAAAACCCAACAACACCCACTAACATCTTGCTTTTGTCTTCAGCGGTAAAAGTTACAATCAGGAAAAATGACATCGCAGTCACGATATTTATCCGATCAGCAGTGATGGAAACATGAGACCTAATTTACGTCCCATTTTCAGGCGTGACGCTATGACGCGCATTGAAGTGAATATATAACAAATCAAATCAACAGGGATTTGGACAATTATTATAATGTATTAACGTACAAAATATGCAATTCTTATGCTCTCCTCAAAGCCACCAGACTACATGGACAGAAAGAGTCGTTTTACCTCGCTGAGACACAAACAAAACCGTCTTTGTTAGTCTTTCCACTGTCCCAACAATCACCAACTCTGCTGAGTTTGAAAGAGAGACTGAAGAAGTGTTCAGATATAAAAAAAGAAGAAACAACAGTTCCTACTGATGTGAAACGTCATCAGGATTATCTCTCCAGGACGCTACTCATTCTGATGAATCATGGATACTGGCTTTAGTTGACCTACTGCATCGCTTTAACAAATCTGCATGACAAAGAATCCAATGAGAGCTGCTTCAGCGGTGCAACCTGCAATGCAAAAAAAAATCACTGCTTTTTAGTACAGTGTTGTGAGTGACCATCTTATTGTATATTCCCTGTGTAGTATCTCTGGGGCCCTGTGGATGCTGGGTGAATGTGGAGACCACAGAATCACAGGGCAATCTGCTGCTAATGGCAACAGGGATATCCTGCCTTAATAGACTGTCACTAGCACTTCCCCCTCCTGTCCCACACAGTGCTATGCAATTAGAAGACTGCTACTACAACTACGGAGACACACACGCACATGCACGCACATAAACACACACACAGGTACATGCAGGTATACATACGCAAACACAGAGAGGTGGAAGAAAGAAAAAGAGGTTGAGAAGAAGAAGATAAGGAAGATGCAGGGAAAGTGAAGTATAAATTAGTGAACGCTTCGGTGTTAACTCAGACGTCCGTCAAGACTTTGGTCAAATGTAAAGAAATTGAAAGCCATAAATCCACCTACTGTATGTAAGTGTACCCTAAATGCAGTAAAACATAAAGTTCACTTAACTTCTCTTACAGAGATGAGTATCCAGAGTATATTGATAAAGAGACATTACACTTGGTGATTCAGGTTCAGTTTAAGAGGGAACTCAATAGTGATACTACCGGCCTCTATCTAAACCGGTTTGATTCATGCATCTTATAGTTGATAGGGTAGATGACATATGTAATTCTGACATATAAACATGACATATAATTATTAAAAGCTCAGGAAAGACAATATAGATGCTTACATTTCACTTTCATGTAATAAAAAAAGCTGTATACATGAAAGAATACATGTATCCAACCTTTCTGTCTGTTTACAAAAGAATGGAAACAAATGGAGGTTCAGAGGAAAGTGGGATCGTGAGAGACGTAGAAAAGAGAGAAAGGGGGAATGTCGGACAACCAGATGACAGTTGCCGTAAAAGAAGAACTGGTGTTTGGACAGTGGAGAGGATGAGAGCAGTTCGGAGAGGAACGAGACAACAGTTGGGAGAAAGTGAAGAGTGCGGCGTTCGGATCGGGGGAATGACAGGAGACAAATAGCGGAGAGAACAGGACAAAAGGATTCGAAGACAGCGGAGGACCAATCGCTCTTCCTCCCTCTCTAAGTGACCAACCGTATTAGATCAGTGCCTTCTGTTGTCACAGCAGGTGTGCGTTTGTGTGTGCCTGTGTTTGTTTGTCTGTGCCGGTGTGTGTGTGTGGATATGTGAGGGGGCTGATACCAGGTAATTGCAGTGGTGTATTAGGTTAGCCCAAGTTATCCCGTAATTGGGACTGTTTGGCCAATTTTCACTGGTGTACAAACTAATCCAACTCACTCCCTTCCCCCCCTGCTGGAAGTGTGTGTGCTTGTTTGTGTGAACATATGTGTGTGTGTGTGTGTGTGTGTGTGAGAGAGGGAGGTAGACAGAGAGAGCATGAAAGACAGAGATTGATCTTGTGGTGTAACTGCGTCTGGCTTTAGGAGGGTATGTTCTCCTGTTCATGTAGTTTTCAGCTAAAGTTTCCAGCCAGGATAATCTCGGCGCCTGCTTCTATAGAGAAATGTTTTTGCTCTGAGAGGTCAAGTTGGTGCATCATTCACATCATAATGTTGGCTTTATTCTGTATGATTTATGCAAAATGTTAAGTGCAAAGTTCAGGTGCGCAACACTTTTGAGAGCACATGACGCAGCCAATATAAGGCCGTTGTTACACTCGGGGCGGATGTGGCTCAGGAGGTAGAGCACTCGTCCACCAATCGGAGGGTGGTTCGATCCCCTGCGGTCAACATGTCAAAGCGTCCTTGGGCAAGATACTGAACCCCTGATTGCTCCCGATGGCCAACGCTGTGTGAATGTCCATCAGCCCTGGTGAGCAGGTGGCTCCTTGTATGGTAGCCTAGGTATACGTGTGTGTGTGTGTGTGTGTGTGTGTGTGTGTGTGTGTGTGTGTGTGTGTGTGTGTGTGTGAATGGGTGAATGTTGTAATAGTGCTTTGAGTGGTTGCAAAGACATGAAAGCAGTCCATTTACCATTTGTCTTTTCAATGCAACTTTTGTCTCACTGATCAGCCAGACAACATGCCGAGGTGACCCGACACGCATTGAGTACGGCATCTCATTGAGGTGTGGACAGCATGTGGAGCACAATCCGGACAATTTATCAAACGTAGGTCTCGCGTCATCTTTCACACACACACATGGGAGTTCCTTTTCCAAACAGAGCAGAGGGAAGAGACAAGGAAAAGCTGGCCTGGAGCACAGCGGCGACCCGCTGCCATATAACACGGTGGTCCGACACCACTGTGCAAGCTAGACTTGAGCTCAGACGCATAAATAATAAATGGAAATAAAAAGAATATTTGCAATAAGCAATATTTGAGGAAATCGCCGAGTGTGTCACGTGTGGACACAGATATGCGGACACAGCTGAGTTCGGCACATCCGATCACGAAAGCCACATTGAAAGAGTTATATAACCGCAGCCCAAGTTAATTACCTGCTTTAAATACAGCTACATCAAATCAAAATCAAGTTTATTCATATAGTCCAATATCACAAATTATACATTTGTCTCAGTGTGCTTTACAGACTGTACAGGTTACGACACCGTCTGTCCTAGACCCTCGCATCGCACAAGGAAAAGCTTCCTAAAAGAAACCCCATAATTAAAGGGGGAACAATGGAAGAAACCTCAGGGAGAGCAACTGAGGAGGGATCCCTCTCCCAGGACGGACAGACGTGCAATAGATGTCGTGTGTACAGGATAAACAACATAGTACAAATACAACATGTGACAGAAATTAAGTGGGGTCTATTAAGTAATGAACTTGTTATGACATTTATTTTTTGTCATTATGTCTTCTTGGTTTTTACAATTTCCCTGTTGCATACACAAAATGAAATCAGACTAAAACCAAGAACAAATGACTGAATGACTATTCCTACGACCCCACTGAGAATACAGCCAATTCTACTCTAAACTGATGATTTCAGCTGATCGTTTTTGTTCTTAACAACTCTTTATTTTACATTTTCAACAAACAATCTCACACATTCTTCTTCATCTCTCCGACCGTGTATCACTACTTCCTTCCTGGATCAATCCATTCCTATTTCATCCATATCATCATCCTCCCTGGCATCCATTTATTGTATACATTAATCCATCCATCATCATATTTACCTATCAACCACATACAACCTGTTCAATCAACTCTTCCTCCATCTACAGGCTTCGTCTTTACGTAAGAACGTGCTCATCAAAATAATGAGATGTAAATTTAGCTTTAAAAAAAGAAAAAAAAGCCAGAAAGACATTTTTTCAACGTGAGCTTTCATCACCCCTAAGCCGGAGAAATTAATTGTTGTGGTGATATCAGCTCTGCTACAGCCAGAGAGATAGCAGGGGGGAGTTCTGTGTGAAGCTATTATGGACGCTATCACAAACATCAAGTAGGCTCAGCAAATCCAGAGCCTCGCATACAGGGGGAGAGCGGAAACCAGGATAAATACGAACTTGTTCCAACACGGAACAACATCACACACTGTATTTCCTTTACAACAAAGGTCAGACACAGGTTTAAAATTGGTCAAATATGACTTGCAGAACAACTGAGCAACTGAATTACAATGCAAAGAACATGCAAAACAAAGTATCTGAGGCTTTTACGAGAGCTTGAAAGAGCATTTAGATTAAAGGCCACTGGCCACACAATGGATCAGATGAGCGGCCATCTGCAGAAGACCAACGCTGCGAGGCTGCTGTTGTAAGTTTACCCAACGGGAAGGAGGGGTTGCATGTCCAGGCAATTTCTCCACCACGGAACAAAACAGGAAACTGTGCAGGATCTTTGCACACTTGTATTCAGAAAGGTAGAAGGTACTTCAGGTGATTTGGAGAATACGGGAGTCCAAGTCACAAAGAGAAGCTCCTGCACACTGTTGTTTATTATGCTAAATGTATTGATTAGCTAAGTTTTGGTGAAATTAGCAAAGAAGGTGCAACATTTAACAATTAAAAATACACCAACATTTGTACATTCTCTCAAAGCAATGTTCTCACACACATGCACACAGGAGTGCACATCAACACAGTTTTCTACACACCTTTCTTTTCCTTTAATTGTTCAGCCTAAATTAAAGGAATGAGCTGAAGTACAGAGTAAAGTGGTGCTTAGTTCAGTGAAGCTCAGTCCATCTTTAGAGGAGCCATCAGATAACCATACAGGGGAATAATGTCTTTATGAAATGGGGTGCTACAACAGAGTAAGGTTTTGGAAAGTGTGAGCGTGTGTGTGCTGGCATGTGAAAGAGAGAGAGAGAGAGAGAGCTCGACATGGAGGGCTGGCAGGACGGAGACGATCAAATAGCACAGAGTAGAAATCAACAGAACAGACATTCCAAGTGCAGGTGCATTCGGTAAAATATAGTATCATTTTAGTCTACTACAATATAAGTGTAATCACTCGCTTATTGGATATATCAATAGCTACTGCTTACATGTCAAGCTTTATGAAAAGGCACTTCTGTGTATTTGCTTTGAAAGCTCCAAACTCCCAGCACCCTGTGAAGCGTTAATACTGATGCAGGCTTAGTGTATTTGTGAGACAGGTAAGCATAAGTTTAGCCTCAGAAGCTGCTAATGAGCTAACACTGTGATGCAACATAGAAAATGTTAATCTGACCTAGCAGAACCGTAATAGCACTGACACAAACACACACGTAGTCCTACCTGTGTGCTGTCAGTACAACCGGCCCGGTTACAGACCCTCAGCTCGTAGCTGTATTCCTGGAAAGGCCTGATCCCACCCACATCAGTGAAACTGTTTTCATCACCACGGTAACGCTCTTGTCCATCCCGCAGTATAACATAGTGGGTGATGTCCCCTGGTAAAATGGAAAAGAAGCTTTTTGATAATGAATTTTCTCAATACTGAAGTTAATTCAACTGAACCACATCTACAGAGTCGTACACACACACACACACACACACACACACACACACACACCATTAGGCCTGGCGGGTGCTTGCCATAGCAACTGGATGATGTCATCTCGTTCACCTAAGCGACTCCAGCGGGGCGGTGCCACTCCCCACGGTTTGTCTTCACTGGTGGTCACTGTTGTAACATCACTGGAGCCTCGACCAAAGCTGTTCCAGCCCCTCACTCTGTACTCATAAGTGGTGAAGGGCTCCAGGTCGGAGTCTGTTCGAGAGGATGAAGGTCGGCAGAAGAACGAGAGCGAGGGAGATGGAAACATACATTAAGATTAAAAATGATCAACAAATCTGTCAGATTGCAATACATTGATGAATGAATCATTTACAAACACTGGAATACTGTAAGTGCACACAGAGAACGAGCTCTAATTCCACAAATAAACAATGATTTTTTGGAAATTTGATCTGAAACAGTTAATTTTTAAAATGTGGGGACTGACAGGAAAGAGACGTCTATTGTGGTTAATAGAAATGTTCAAATGTGATTTTTAAAAATAATAAAAAGCAATACAAAAATCCAATACTTTGCATCTGATTTGTATTATTGGGTGCATTAATTAGATTTTACTGAACAGTTTGTAAATGGGATTAAGTTGCAGGAGCATATGACTCTAGAAGAATTAAGATATACTGTGTAACCTCCCCAAGCAGATTACAAATGTCAAGACTGAATGTAGCAAAAATAATATTATATACATAGTGTGTGTATAGTATGTCTGCCAACCTGAATGTTGTACAAAAGTGACCCTTTGAATGAAACATATGGCACATATGTTTATCTAAAATAAAGTGCTTCCATCCTTCCATCCATCATTGTGTGTACTGGGAGCTGTATTGCCAATGTGAGCACACGTTATATGAACATGTATTAAATATGTGCACTATCACTGGTGCATAGTTGTAAATGTCAGGCCGTTACTGAAGCATTCTGGGAGACAGGTTGTGACAACCCTTCTGGTGAGATATACATACAGGAGCGCATATACATACAGATGCACGTCCACACGCTCACACACACATGAGCATTCATTTTAGGAGTGTTAAGGGATTGCTGCTGTAAATGAGACCACGTTTTAACCGCCAGTCTGGGACTCTTGTCTTTACTACTGTGATAACTGAAGCAGCAAAACACACACAGTGACACACACATGTAAATAAAACACTGGATGGGTCTGCATAGATGTATGTCTAGAAACTGAATTTCTGTGTTTGATTAATGACTAATTCCAAAAAGTATATATTTATAAATTGTGTGTTGACAATACAGAACATAATCATAGCACTCATTGCACATGCTATCTGTGTGTGATCTACCTTAGGATTTTCCCCATAGAAGTATAGCATGATACCCTGTGTGTGTGTGTGTGTGAGTGTGTGTGAGTGTGTGTGCAGCAGAAACATCTGGTGTATGGTGGGTGGCGACAGCTTTATGTGCCTCTGCCCAGATGGTGTCACAGCATTGCCTAGAAACTCTTATCCTAACCGCCCCATGCAACACACACACACACACACACACACACACACACACACACACACACACACACACACACACGCACGTGAAGTAAAAGAAACACATACACAAAACCACATTCACTTCAGAAGCACACTTAAATGGTAAGTAACTGGAGAGTAACACATACTAAAAACATGTAATTATTGCACAACACCCATACACACACATAACATCCACAACCACAATTAGTCTTGATTAAACATACATAACTACCCAGATTAATAATGGGTGGACAGCCTGAAAATGGTAACACACGCCCACAAACACCAACACACACATACACTCCAAACTCCCTTTGGGCTGATAAATAGTAGAGAATGTTGAAATGGCATTTAAACGCCCATCTCTAAGTTTTAATGACACACAAGTGTGCGGCGCAGAGAGAGTTACCACGTTAACAGCTATCGATGTACACTGCAACAGCTGCCTTGGTGTGTGTGTGTGAGCGTGTCGAAGGGCATCTGTCTCTAAAGCCCGTTGATTGCAGCGGCTGACACATTTAGAGAGTAAATGCAGAATTGGTTTCCTCGGGCTTGAAACATCTATGAGCGGTGTGTTTCACAGATGGCTATTTCTGTATTAAATATTCTTCATAGTTGCTCGGAGGACTGAAGTTAGAGTGCTAATTTCTAACAAAGTCATAGGTCAGAAGCAGGCATGCAAATGTATCATACATTAGGCACACAGAGGCATGAGGACACCATAGAAGATTCTGTGATTAACAAGTAAACTGAGCAGAATAGTGATGCTACTGACTTTCCACATTTGTTTTGTCTACATGTTTTACTTTAAACATCATGTAAAGTTGTGCACGGCCTGAGAAATCTGCGTGTGTAACGTCACTCAGGTAACTAAACTAAAACTAAAGTATTTATTTTGGCGGCTATTTTAGCTTTGTCTTAGTCTTTAATAGTCTCAAATTGAAAACGTCACATTGTAGTCCATAGTTTAAGTCTAGTTTTAGTCAACGACACGTACTTTTAGTTCAGTTTTAGTCGACAAGAAGTCATTACATTTTAGAACAAAGTTTAAATGATTAAGAATGCAAACTTTATGTGTAAAAGTAGCACAATTACCGGGACTGAGGACTGCGACAAGGGCCGACAGAGACAGCGGCACTTGCTGTGTGTGTATGTGTTTGAGTGAGAGATACTGAGAGAGGGGAAGGTGGACGGTGACGGAAATAAAGAGAGATTTTAGTATTTTAGATTATTTTTAAACTACATTTTACTCTCATGTTTTTTTGTCAACTATGTTGCTTGTTGATATCGTTAGCGTTTAATGACTTTGGCGCTGTCTCGTCACCGTCTTTCGTCAAAGTTTTCCTTAATGAAATTAGAACTGCTTCATATGAAAGGAATCTGTTCAGCTGCTCAGATCATTAATTGACACTCAACCAATTAAGATTTTATTTTTCCAAATGCTAACAAGCCTACATGTTTGAGTTATTGGGAAATGAGGCTGGAAAACATGCTTGATCAATGAGCAGTTGGTTGGACTTGAAGAGGTACAGGAGGCATTTGGTGGAGGAAACTGGGAAATTTGTACGGCGGCAAAACAATTGTATCAAATGTCCCCTAGAAAACCAGGCCTGTTATCAAAGACACTTAACACTTAGGTAAAAATATATAAAGAGAAATGCTAAAAATAAACTATGGAAAAGTACTAGTTTGGTAAATATTCTATTAAAAAAACACAAACACACAGATTACCTGTGTAGGTGTGTCTTTTGGCATCTCCACTGTACATCACCTCCTCATGTGACGAGCACAGGCTTCCATCGAATTGCAGCTTCTCAGTGTGTGTGTGACTGTACGCGTCTGCCATTTTGTATGCGCTATCACTTCTGTGGTGTGTAGACAGGCCCCGAGTGAGAGTTTCACGAGTGATGTTGATGGAAGGTGAGTGTGTTGTGGAGGGTGTGTCAGGCTGGTTGTGTGCAGACAAGACCCATGTGCAGGCGGTCAGAGATGGATCGAGGTCACAGGAGCCACAGAACGCTGTAGATGCTGCAGCAACAGGACACACAGCGCCCCGCAAACACTGGTGCTGCACAGAGGAAGAAGGAAGAGACAGATACAGATGGAGAGAGAGAAAAAGAAGAGATGAGAAGATGGAGGTTATTAGTAAGAGAGCAGTAAAGAGCAAAGGCAGGGGAGGAGGAGACACAAAGTAGAAACTATGAGGTTCAAAATCTTTATTTTCTTTAAGATGATTGTACTGGCTGCACAAAGAATCAACACAGAAAATGATCTTATAAAAGTTTACTGTCATCTTATATAAATTCTGAAGCGTCTCTCTGTCTCTAACACACGCTACATGCATAATGTAGCCATGTACGTGTTTGTGTGTATGTGTGTGGTAAGCATGGTCCTTAATGACATCATTAGAGCTAATGAGAGTTCCTACCCTTTGTCCCTGTGTGTGTGTGACTGTTTGTGTATGTGTGTATGCGTGCGCCTGTCTCATGCTGACTTAGGAACACACAAACACCACATGACCCCAGTTGATAAATGGAAGATGGCCCAGTCCCCAACTCCTGATGTGACAATGAGTGCGAGTTTGGGAGAGGGAGAGAAATTCCATCTACCAATACCCACTGGACGTATTAAGGCCGGATATGTTTATCTACCAGAGTAGCTTGCATTTCTGAAGCATGAAAGTTATTTGTGAGGTACTTATTGATAATTGACATACATTTCATATTTATAAGTTCATGTCAATTTCTATTGATTTTGTATTTTAATACAAAATGTTAGTTTTTGTCGTTGACTTATGTCACTTCTTTTCTTTTCTTTTATTATTACAAACATTAATGAACTGCAGACCAATGTCATCAATACTGATAATGTGGCTGCTGAAGAACAGACTGCTAGAAGATGCCTTGTGGACATTTGAACCACAAAGAGGATGTGAAGGACCTATGGCACAACTGAAACACTACACAAGACACATAAAGTACGTATACACATAAACACAGAGACACACATTCAAATGTACACACCACACACACACACACACACACACACACACACACACACACACACACACACACACACACACACACACACACACCTGTATCAGTAGGCCGGGTGTGGGTTTGTCAGCACAAACGTGTCGTTGAGGGTCATAGCCAATCCCATTGCAGCATTCCTCTTCCTGATGTATGACCTTTGACCCGCAGCACTGCAGTGTCACTGTGGCATTGCCAGCAGGGTGCATTGTGGGATATCCATCATTACCCACACAGCAAAGAGATGTTGAAGAGTTTATATACTCCTGACCACAGCAGACGAAACCTGATAGCAAGAAAACATGCATATTATTGTTTTAAATACATTTTCATTCTTTTTTATCTTACTGTATCTTCTATAGACCACATCCCACTGCTCGATAAGTAGTAATTGCAGGCATGTTGTTGACAGTGTTTCCCGGAAATGTCGGCAGACACCCAGTTCATAATAATGCAAATAAGAGCTGCAACGATTAGTTGATCGCCAGACAAATAATTACCAACTATTTTGATAATCAATTAAATTGCTAAAGTAATTTTTCATGATTTCTGTGATATTTTCTGACATTTTATAGACCAAACGATTAATCAAGAAAATAATCCGCAGATAAATCCATAATGAAAATAGTCGTGAGTTGAAGGCCTAATGCAAATGCAAGCGCTTTCATTTTTAATCACAATTGCGTGACCTCAGATACATAGTGACTCTCCAGACATTTATTCAAATGAAATCTTCGGGATTACTTTAAGTCTCTAATGAATCCATTTTAACTTCTTGAAATGTAATTTTGCTGCATCTATTACAGACGTTTATCCTATCATCTACATCCTGTGGTTATACTTCTACATTCAACAGTGAATTCACTGCTATGCGTGTCTATGACACAGAATATTGGCCTTTCTATTCTTTTCCTCATCACCTCTTTTTGTCCTCTGCTGCTTCTCCATACTTAAGCAGGGCATCCTCTAATACTATTCATCCTATTATTCTGCCTTTTTTCTTCCTCTTCCTATCCCCTAACCCTTCTTTTCTCCTGTTCTCCTCCCTCTACAACCTCTCCTCCTTCCCCAATCCCTTCCCTTCACCCCCTCTTGTGCTATGCTCTTCTCCTCTCCATACTGTAAAACAAAGATCCAGGCCATGTTAGACTGCATTGTCTCTCCTCTACACTTCCCAAACTCCCCTTTCCTTTCCTCTTCTCTGCAACCCCTATTTTCCCATCTACACAGAAACAGTATTTACGCTGCTCTGAATATTAGTGTGCATTTCCTCTTATCGACCTTTATATACATCCCCCTCTCCTCTTCTTCTCCCCTGCATGCCTCTTTCCTCTCCTGTGTTCATCTCTTTGTACAGCGGTAATATTCAGGCTATGCTGTCGAAAGAGCGCAGGGGGAGAGGAAGTGTGTTTTTCTGAGAGCTGCCATCTCTGACAGTGATAGGTGATGTCTTTTTGCTACCACTTCACCTTCAGCAGCAAGGTGACATTTAAAATACATGCTATCACTCCATTTCCCTGTAAATGTTTTGCAGCTGTATATTCTTTTTCGAGCGCTTCATATTTCAAATTCAAATAACTTGAGTCACTTTGAATGATTGACAAATTAAAAACAGTTTTAGTGCCTGCACATTTGAGGTAGAAAGACTCTTTCTTGGGGGAGAAATTAACGTCTTGGTTTACAAAACCTCTTTACTTCATTCTGGTTAGAAAAGCTGCTTAACAAGTATGTGGCATAGAACGCTGTTCGAGTTGGATAACTACGGTTACCTACATTCTTTAATACTTTAACTTCCACTTTACACAAATGTGTTACCCCCGACAAAGAAGAGAAGTTCCTTGTGTGTTAGATTACGGTTAGGCCATAAAACAAAACGGGCAGCGGCTCTTACGGAGCTGCAGATTAAAGAGAGTAAACATGGAGCCTTCTCTCCAGTGGCTCTCCTAATAACACAAGTTGAGCCAATCTGGTTACTTTGACGTCTCAGCTTAGTTAAGGGGGAGGACTGTCAAGCTTTGGCCTTGCAACGGATTAGGGCTATAATATTGTCCTGCTTTAATACTGAGTCAGCAAAGTAACCCCCTGCTGTGAAGATGCATTGGAAATACAAATGAGCATGGCATGGCACGGCACGGCTCAACTAAAATATCATAACGCTGCTGATGGAAAAAGGACAAATCGTATTTTAATGAGAGTCCAATTGAAAAGATCTTCTCATTTTGAATCCGACTGAAATATTACAAGAACCCCTCGGTTGTCTGTGCTTATTTGGCTTATTTAAAAGAAAAAAGAAAATCTAACTTTCATGAGGTATTTAGCAAATTCATCCTAACAGTTGATGACATGCTGATCTGTGGCACTATCTACCCCCAGCTGTGTTGCCCATTTGATTTGACAGCAGACATTAAACACTAAGTCATTGCTTTGTATCATGGCCTCGTCCTTTAATGGGGCTGCAGCTAGTTGTGGAGTGATAAATAACTTATTGTTTAACAACCCAATCAGCGTTCACTCTTTGCGCACATGAAATGCTGTTCATATAAGCAATCATTTCACTTAAAGGCCAAAAGTGGAGGATGGCACATATTTTCCACTGCGCTGTTGCAGTGCATTATATCCTCACCACATCCATCACAGGCAACATGTGACAGGAAAATGCATGCGTATGTGTGTGTGATTGTGTGACATAAAGGCAGTCTGACGGCTAGTAACTCACTTAGCAGCGGCAGCTGTTGCAGAGCGGGGGCTTGGTGGCCAATTCCCCCAGCGCCTTACTTCAGCTTCAATGACGTGCAAATAAACAGCTCAACACTTTTCCAAAATAGCTTCTCTCCACTCATCCCTCGTCCTCTCCGCATTCTCACCTCTACGCCTCCCTTCCATCCGGACACCAGGCCCTCTGCGACTCACAATTTATACTCATCTGCATCCCCTCCCTTCACTCCCGAGCAGTCCGACTGTCTTTCGTTCAACGTGACTCCGATCAAACTCCCTGCACATCTTGATTCGCTCTCTTTTTCTGACCAGTTATCTCCTGCCGCTTCTCCACCCTCCATCTGTTCTTTCTCTGATATTCCTAACTTCTCCTCATCTCCACAACTGTCTTTGTCTTCTCTGTCTACCTTTTCTAGTTTGTTACCATCTTCCTCCCTCCTTTTCTCTCTCCTCAAAGCTTCATTCTATTCCATTTTCCTGTAGTCCTATCGTACTCTTCATCCTCCTATTTCTCTGTTCCCACATTTAACTTGTTTCCTCTCTCCTCCGGTTTTCTCTTCATCATCTTTACGTCTTCCCTCTCTCTCTCTCTCTCTCTCTCTCTCTCTCTCTCAGTTCAGAGGTCTACATTGCTTGTTTACTGTTCTGCTGCTAAACTTCACTATTGTATTATCACCCATTCAGCAGAAATCCAATCCCTGTCTAAGCGTTATCTGTGTATGGGTGTATGTGACATGCTTGTACATTTGTGTTAACGGTTTTGAAACACACACCTACCTTCTCTTGCTCTCTGTAAGCGTGGTGTGGTTGTGCATGCGTATGCATGTGCGTGTATGTGCTGACAACATTTTATCACACACCTCTTGTTTTCTCTCTTGCATTGCAGAATGCTTCAGCCCTAATCTTCAGATTTACGTTGGATTTGCATACATTCGTTAATAGCATCAGGAGCGCCGCGTCAACACAAGGTGCTTAGACAACGTGAATTATTATTAGGGTTTCAGTCATTCCACTTAATGATAAGTCAATATTTAGCCCTGCCAATGAACTACTGATAAAAATGTGTGTTGTGGATTAGGGTTATCCGAGCTCTCTAGGAGACCAAACCCCCTCCACAACTTTAAACAAACCAAACACTTTTAAATACCTGAATATATTACAAGGGGTTTGGCACAAAGTGCAGCGCAAGTGCACACATACTCAGTTTGAGTGCAAGCGTACCAGCACACACACACATTGTAGAAGCCTTTCATAGACACAGACTGGTGGTACACATCTGCACACACACACACACACACACACACACACACACATACACACACACACACACACACAAAGAAGCAAACACATATAAGCTGATGTACGTATTAACAAACAATGATGTGGTGATTTTAGCTGGTTACAGTTTTATGTATTAGAATAAGTGTGTGTTTGAAAATGTGTTTTTGATTTGAATCTGTTGACATGAATATTGATAATTAATTAATACAGGCTTGTACAGAACTTAAAATCGTTTTTCCTTTAATGTTTATTATAGTTCAGAACATTATTATTTAAAAAAACATTTTTATATATTTGACTCTACTATTCAATATGTTAATGCCAGCTGTACTAATAATACACTTGTGTATTTTTGGTGTTCTGCGTTTGTTGAAAAACTACATCAGCTCTCAATAAATATCATCAGCCTCAGAAATCCAGTATTGGTTGGGCTCTAGTGCACACACACACATGCACACACACACACACACACACACACACACACACACACACACACACACACACACACACTGCAGGAAGGAGTGTTTGTTGTGTGTGTGTGTGTGTGTGTGTGTGTGTGTGTGTGTGTGTGTGCAAGTGCGCACTTTGTGCTCCAGAGGGGCCAGACTATATGCCATGTCGAGAGATGAAATCGCAGTGGATTGACTTTCTCACACAGTGCACAGTGTTCCCCTGTGGACACACACACACACACACACACACACACACACACACACACACACACACACACACACACACACACACACACACGTGGATGTTGGGTCAGCAAGCACACACACAATCAAAGACACACACGTACACACCAACGCTTTTCCCAGCTGACTGGTTGTCCTCTTGTCTTTCTGATGTCTTTTTCTTTTTTTTCTTTTTCATCTCAACAACATTACCAGCTGGGCATGAGTGTGTGACATTGTGTGCATTTGTGTGTACGTGCATCTGTGCGTGTATGTGTCTTGAGTGTTTAAGTGTGTGTGTGTGTGTGTATAGGGAAATGCTTTGGTGGCAGTTATATTTTCACCACTCTACAGGGATTCACTAAAAACTGAGACACAGCAAGCAGCTGTTCATGTGTGTGTTTAAGGTTTAAAGCGTCTGTGAGAGGGAGGGACTGAGATAAAGATAGAAAAGTGATAAAGAAATGAACAACTAAAAGAGTTTGAAGTAAAAAACAGAAAAGAATAATACAAAAATGTGAAATGAAAACAAAACGTAACATATATAATTAGTTTTAGGGCAGATTGTATAGACAATTCCAGAAACAGAAACATTTTGATCAATTATAGAGAAGGAAAACACATTAACTGAGCACTCCATGTTTTACAGCAGACAAACCAAATTACTGATATAAAAAGAGCAGATGCAAACGCCTCACAGGTAATCTAACATCTCTTCACCTATTCCATATTTACACATTCTACCTCCCAGAGACATTGGAGCAGACAACACAATGACCATTGGCCCGCCTCCTTCAGGTTATCCATCACTGTCATCAATGTGTTCTGGGAGTTGGTGAGTTAGGGGTGTGGCAGAGGCCCCATGTAACACCAGGATGCTTAAAACATGTGCTGGCCAGAAAGTGGAGCATTTCTAGCACCTATATGTCTATACAAAGGCTTCCAAACCTTGGGTGCATCTCCATTAGAGAGGACTTTCTCACATCTTCCTGCTTTTCCACAGGGCGACGAGAAGCTTTGTGTCCGAATAAACAACTTTTTGAGCTGAAGCGCAACTTCAAGCAGAAGACTGGAGGCAATGTGAGTCGACGCATGACATCTGTCTGAAAGATGCCATTTTAGTATCAGAATGTTTGGACGATATTTGACTTGTGAAACATGACGTATTCACCCACTGGAGTTAATAGACTCTGCCGCTAGTCTCTTAAAGAGGCAGGGCAGTTGCATTGACAGAAATCAAAAGAGAAAGTTTCCTCAAAGTAACGACACGCACAGATTTGAATAGGTTGGCCACCTTTTTGTATGTTTCAGTGCTAAAAAGCCTACATTTCACCTGCACCAAACACCCTATAAATTAAGTTTGCTAAGCTACTCTTTTTGTATTTGAAATGAATTTTTTTCATTTTTCACTCAACTAAACTACATACTTCTGAAATTATTAATACAATACAATTCAAAATATACACTTTCACCAGCTAAATGAAGTGTTCAGTGTATCTAAATACAACATTGGCCGCCTTTGTCATATAACCTTGACAGAGACATGACACAGCCCCTGTTAGCTGAAGGGCAAATAAAACCAAAGTCACAGTGAAGCAGGAATAACGCTTGTTTTTATATATTTATCATATTCATGCAGAAGTGTGAAGCCCAACTGAAATAAACTATCCAGGTATCAGTATCAGTAATCAGCTGTTTAAAATGTCTAGGTGTGTGTGTGTGTGTGTGTGTGTGTGTGTATCTGTTTGTTTGTGCCATACCTGTAAGTTATATCTATTAATGTTACACTTTAATAAATGCTAAATGTGTAACAGTGACAACATCAACAATATCACAAAGGCAAATAAAACGCACGCACACGCACACACACACACACACACACACACGAACACAGCAGACTGTCCTCAGCTCTGTGCTCCTGACAGCCTCTGGTTTTATTCTTGCCAGTCATTAAAGTAAACCTAATAGAAAAGCCATCATCATAAATACATTAACAGAGAGAGAAATGTCTTCCTGTGTTCAGAGAGTACTCCATCTTCTAAAGCAGCCAGACGCTGCTGTTTGGAATGCACTACTGTTGGCCATTTGCTACCCATCATTGATGAGGGGCTTTTGGCAATGATAAACACACACACACACACACACACACACACACACACGGAAAGAAATACACACTCAGAAACTGACGAGAATATTTTGGGGATGTGTGTGTTTGCATAGAGAAACATGTACAAATGCACATTCAGATGCATATAGAGAATGTGACAGCCACATACAGAAAGTGAAGCATGCATGCACCAAGTTGAAGTAATAAAGCATGCACACTTGCACACACTCATACACACAAACACATCCACTCTCACAACTCCGCCAGGCTCTGAGTGAGCTAGCTTAACTACTGGGATAATTTCCCTCCAGCAAATGGTCACTGTGCCCTTGAAAAACATATTTGATTATTACTTTTTCTCCCCCTCCTCTTTTTTTCTTTTAGCATCATCACAGCCATTTTCATCACGCGCTCTGATGATGGCACGGCAAGGCGCGTTAAGATAACACCCCGGCACCGCCAGGCTTTTAACACTTAAACGGTGAAAAGGGATATTCAGATTTGTCCTTGAACGTTTGGATGGGGCCTGCTGGGCTGGGACCGAGGGAGGGAGTGAGGGAAGGAGTTAAAGAAATGCATACATTTCTAAGATTCACTTACTTTAGGAAAAAGTGAGGTGGGGAGGGCATTTATGGTAGCACCCACAGTGAGAAATGGGGAAGGTGGGGTTGAAGGGCAGATGGAAGAGTTAAAAAAGTGTAAACTATAAAGAAAAAGTGTGAAGGGGAAATGATTAGTGGAGCGCGCACAGGGAGAGGGAGGGGACTTTGGGAGAGTCAGGGAGCAACGGGAGGCCAAAGAAACCACACACGTTCCGTTAAACACCATCTAATCTCACCTAAGTCTTAGCTAAACATCTTACATACAAACCCAGAGAGAGAGAAAAGAGGAGCAAATGAGGAGCTTAAAAGTTGTTCTCGAACCTGCAACACAGGAGGAAATGCTGCAAGAAACCTGAGGCACTCCTGTCTAAAAACAAACAGTATTTAATCTACTTGAAAGTGAAATGAAAGCTGTTTAAACAAACTGGCAGATTTGGAAGGGAGGGCTTTAGCATGGAGACTTTCTGTTATTGTATAACAACTAGAAAAATGCTGAGGAAAGGATTATAGAGACCATCTCTATAATACCCTAAATACTAAAACTGGCCAAAGTAGAAGCAAAGCCTGCCATTTGAAATGTTACATTTATATTAGTGTTAAAGACACATGAAGGCAGGAACTTATACACAATTGATGTAGTTAGACTTGAACTATAAATTGAAGGAAACTAGATTTGAAGAGCATTTATACACCACAAGCTAAGAGAGGAATGATATAAAACCTAAATATATTTTTCAGAAGAGCACTGTCACTGGCTCAGCTTTGTGTTTATTTCTTGTGTTTCTTCGGGACAGGTTGGGTGAGGTGATGTCTCTGACCCTGATTCTATTACACCTGAGTTACACTGCTTTCCTGTTTCAAACAACACACTTGAGCACACGTGTGTGAGTGTGTGTGTGTGTGTATGTTGGAGTGCTCTGTGTGTTGAATAATTTTGTATGGATGTGGATGCAATTCTATTTGTATACACATGCATGATACGTGACTGTGTGCGGTTGTTGTGTTTGTGTGTGGATGCTTGTGTGTATATCAATGTGTGCACATGTGCACGCAAGCCTGAACGTGTATCTGTTGCCAGACGGCTGTCTCCTGGCATTGCTGTTCCCCTGCAGTGTGTGTGTATGGTTGTTGACAGTGTGGACGGTAATGTGTGATAGATCGCACTTCAGGGACCCCATAATCACATCAGCCTAACCTAGTCTATCAGCTGGGCACAATGGGATACCCTTCACTCCTCCTTTAATCTGCTCCATCTAGCTCTTCACCACTCTTCTGTTCTCTCCAGGTTTTTTTTCTCTCACTCACTTTCCACCACTATCTCTGTTTTTTCCAGTTTACATTTTATTAATTCTAATTCTTTCTTAATTTTTGCATTCTTTCTTACAATGTACATTTTTATTAAGATGTTTTCTAATATGTCCAATAAATTGTACTTTATTTGTAGTCTTCTCTCTATTTCTTTCTGTCACCTTATAATAACTTTTTACAATTTAACTTATCATTTGTTTGAAATAGAATTGCATTCAATTCATAATCTTCTCTTTCTTTCTTTCTTTCTTTCTTTCTTATTTTCTAACTTTCTTATTTTCTTATAGTCTTTCTTTCACAAAACTGTCTCTCACTTTATCATTAAAAATACAAAACCCTGGACATGGGGAGAGGCAGCAATGAGAGTGAGTGGTGCCAAGGTTAAGTAGCATTTCCTATAATAGGTGTTGCTGTGTGCATGTTGTGTGTGTTAGTGTGAGTGTCTTGAAACAGACGTGTGGGGTCGAGGTTGCATAGCCGGCCCCAGGGCTCCCCGACAGCGCAGTGCACCCGGCAAATGGCCCTTAGCCTTGCTAGCGCCGCTAGCCCTACGATCCATCATACCATATGTTCTCAATGGGGAAGCTAACGCTAATGACTGATGAGTGGATGGGAAGGAGGCACATAAAGACAAGGAGGGGGGAAGAGTAGGTGGTGGGAGGAGAGTGGGGGAGCAAGAGGCCGGAGGAAAAAATAGAGGGGATGGAGAAACAAGTTGAGGAAAAGTGAGTAAGAAGATGACAAAGGAGCAAAGGAGATGTGAAATAAATAACAAAAGGAGATGGAGAGGAAGAGGCGGTGGGGAGCATATGCACTCCTTGGGAGGCCCCCTCAAATGAAGGATGACCATATAACCTGCTCGGATGGAAAAGGAAAGAGGATCTAGTGAAGGAGAAGGAAACAGAGTAACAGTGTGACACTGTCATGTGCAATATTCACTCTTACAGTTTGTTTCCAATGACTCTGTACTTATATTACTGTTACTGCATTTTATTCTATTTAATTGTGTACTCGCCACTTTACTCTCTTGTTCTTTGCTGTAACAATGTAAATTTCCCTGTCGTGGGATGCATGCATCTTTGTGTGAGTAGGGATCTTGTGTGTGTGTCAGTGTGTGTCTGTGTGTTTGCGGAGAGGCTAATGGAGTACTATAGACCTGTCCATATGGGCCATTGTTTATGTGTGATGAATAGAGTCCACGTGTCTGTCTCTGGCACTCAACACTAAGCAAACCCTGCCGAGGACACCCTGTTGACTTTGTGTGTGTTTGTGTGTATGTTTGTGTGAAGGAGAGAGAATGAGTGTGTATTTGTCCTGCTGTGTGCTTGGCAGTGCCCTCAACGGTGCCATCCCGAGTGTGTTTCATCATCATCTGCCATGACAAAGATGTCTAATGACACACACATACACCCACAACCACAACCACAACCACACACACACACACACACACACACACACACACACACACACACACACGTCCCATCTGTGCCATGGTATCCGGGTGCTTTGGGACACTGCGGGAGAGGAAGAAAGGGAAACGACCCCACGTTCCTGCACCATGTGTCTACCTCAAACCTCTTCGCTTTACTCTCTGGTCCTATCATTTGCTATCTTTTCCCCCTGACAAACATTAAGACGTCACCAGGGACTAAACTCTGACAAAATCCTTTTTGGGTCAAAGTAACTAGTTTTCTGAACAAAGGGCCTTTCTGTTGATTGGATTTTACAAGAGCGGTATTTCTCAAGACAAAAGCTCAAACTCCCACCAAATGTGCTGTAATTGTTGGGCAAACAAATAAATTCAGTGCAGAACCTTTTCACATCCCTCATCTTAACGAAATATGAAAATATTCTAACAACAGTGGATGATTACGTTCATATCTGTGTGTTTCTTTCACTAACCTGGGGTATATGAGTGCACTTCCCCCCTCTCAAAATCACCGCAGCACACCAGTGTATCGTCTACAATCCGGCCTCCACAGCATCGGACCCCATAGCCATCATGGAGGCTCCCACGACAGCAGAGCTGGCCGCCTTTCATGGAGTAAGGAACCCCCCCACAGCAGCTGTCACCCAGCCCCACTGAGACCCGGCCCTGTGAGTGATCGGGGCAGCAGTTTTCATCTACAAAGACAAGGACAGATGAAGGAAACACTTGAACGACATGGAAAAGATTAGACTCAAGTCAAGTAGAAAAGAGCAAATCCCATGTAAGTGTAAACATAAGAAGTGCTTTGACACTCACTGGTTTTTACATGAACATAGTATCCTCCACAGCACTGGTGGTCAGGGAGAGCTGGGAGCAGTTTTCCATTGCAGCAGACCGGATTGGAGGAATTACTCAAACTCAGGTAACTGCCCTCGCAGCAATGATGATGTGGTTTCTTAGTGTACAATAGTCCACCGCAGCAAATCTGGTTAACAGACAATTGCACACACATATGATAAGTATGTAAACTAAATCCACACAAACACAGTTATGCGTGTACATTGAAAGCATTCGACAATCTGCCAAATCGGCCATTAAATAATTAAATAATAACCATAAAGCACAATACATAATGGATGTGTTGTAAGTACATGTTTGTGTACTTAAGTGTGCTCTTAAGTAGGTGTGTATGTGTGTACGTGTGAGCTTAAATACCATTATTGTTCGTGCCATTGGGTGCTGTGGGGGGAAATGTATGGCGGCCGGTTTCACTATGCCAACTTGGCTGGCATTCAATGACACGAGGATGGAAGTGAATGTAGATGACAAGTTAATCTGTTTAGAGAAATTAATCACTGGGTGGATGACCGTGCATCCCACTTAAATAGCGTGCACTTGGAAGAGGAAATGTGAGAGTGTGTATTTTGTCTGTGGGTCTCCGTGTTTCTTTGTGTGTGTGTGTGTCTGAGGTCTGGATACTAATATCCTGAGGGACTACACAGCAACAATGTGTTCTCCACTTCAAATCAGTAGCCGAAGTAAAAGACCCTGGACTTCTATCTTGTTTTACACATTGTTGGTGTTGTACAGTGAAGTTTAATGATTACTCGATTGTAGTTGAAAG
Source organism: Cottoperca gobio (assembly GCF_900634415.1). Classification (NCBI taxonomy): domain Eukaryota; kingdom Metazoa; phylum Chordata; class Actinopteri; order Perciformes; family Bovichtidae; genus Cottoperca; species Cottoperca gobio. Next base: position 24,384,847 of record NC_041357.1, read on the forward strand.
AGGCTCTCGCATTCAGGTGAAAAGGGCAGAGGAGAGAGGATTACAAGGAAACAAAGATGAAAAACCAAACATAACAGCAGAACAGGAGAGAGGAGAAGTATTAACCCCCGATATGCATCGGTCTCAATACATCCATAATCAACATTTGTGTTATGTCTTGCTTTTCAAAATAAAGTGTCATATTGTACCGTTTTAACCTTTAAATGTGGTTCCTTCATTCAGCACGGCATTGTCGAGGCAGTATTTTTCAAAATGAAGGTGATGAGCGGACAATAAACTGGATGAAGATTATTTAATAGCCTCAGACAGAATACTTAACAAATAAAAAAAGTACCAAATGACCAGAACATAATCACCTGAATGTCAGGATGGAAGCAGGACATCCCGCACACACTATGACTGGCAGGACACTGCAGGTAGAAACATCTGAACCTTACACCACCTGACTCTTCCCCCGCAGTGACCCCTGTTGACCCGACGGCACATGACCTCAGGGTCCGTCTTAAGACATCATAACCCAGCATGATCCCACTGGGTCGGCCGGGACGCGACCAGTCCAACCTCACCACCCTGACAGAGAGAGAGGGAGAGAGGGAGAGAGGTGGTGGTATATTCTCCTTCACACTGCTTTCACACTACCAGGAGGCACACACAAACGTTGTCATACCCAAACACACACACATGCATTTATGCATGGTTAATGCCTGACAAAGTTGAGTTACAGTGTCAGGGTGTGTGTATGTCTTTATACACTTCTCTCTATTGATTTTACTCTTTTTTATCTCTGACATCTTTGGCAGGGGAAAGACCTGTGTAGTAACATACAGAGTTACAACTTCCAGTCTCCTAGACAGGAAAAAAGCCACAAATCACCACTTCCTCTGCAACTGTAAGATTTGCAACATTAAGATTTAGGTCAAACGTGGGAAGCAGAGCATTTTAAATGCCATTACATTCAACTGACTGCAAATAAACTGGCAGTTTACCATCATATTTGATCAATTTGGGAATCAACTTCAAGGTAATATGATAACATTATATAGTCAGAATACTTTAATGCATTAATGTATAAATTGTACAAACAATCACTGTGTCTTCAAGGTCTGTAGGTTTTAAATCAGTGTGAATAAATATAGTTGGACTCCCTTTGCACAAAGAATCTGAGTTTAAAGTACAACTGAAATTGTCTAATAAAAACAATTTTAATAATGTTATTCTTTATTAATACTAGATTACTAGTGATGAGTAAAATTACATTTTCATACAGTCCTGTTGTACTTAGCGCACATCTTGTGCTGCCTTTACAAGACAAAACAACTCCACGATGTATTGATTCTGTTGTGTCAAACATGCAAACCAACCTTTTGCGCTGCCAATACACATTAACGATTACTACAGTCAAACCCAAGGCTATAAAGTTTTATGAACCTAGAACAACGGCAACATTCTGGTTGAAATGGTAAAGATGTTAATACTTTCTTTCAGAGAACATGCAAAAAGTTAAAGAAGGAAAAAGATATTTTCGGTACATCTCTGTATTACCTGGGACTGATCACGTGTGCGTGCGGCGTGGCCAGGTCGGCAGGCAGGTCCTCAACAGTGGTGGTCTGAGTAACATTACTCCGCACACATGCATACACAGTACACACCTCCACCTAAAATACCCAAACACAGCAGACAAAAACATAATGCACATGTCTGTGTGTCTGCCTTTGGGTGTGCATATCTGCTTGTGTTTGTGTGTGTGTGTACCTGCACGTTGTAGACCGTAAAAGGCAGCAGGTCCCCCAGCAAGTAGGAGCCGGAGCTGTTGTCTACACTGCCATGGAGACGGTCATTAAGGTAGATGTAGTAACCAGTAACTGCTCCATTGGGCCGTAGAGGAGGGAACCAGAGCACACGTACTGTGCTGCTGTTAACTGGAACCACCTCCGGGGCGGACATCCCGTCTGGCTCTGAGGATCGCGCAGCATGGGAATACAAGAGACACAAAGTTGTTTGATTCTTAAAGAACACAGCTTGAAGAGAACAGGATATGAAGATACTTTATAACTAAATTCTCAATCTAGGCATACACTTCTAACCATCCCTTACTCGAGAGATGTATATACATGAGTGTGTGAGAGAGGGAAAGATATAGAGATGGACACACACAGAGCATAGAGGCATGTGTTTGCGTGTGAGAAACAGAGAATCTGTGTCGGTGTGCATATAAGGCAGTGAAGTCAAGTCAGTTTTTATTTATATAGCACCACATCATAACAGAACTTATCTCACCGCAGGTCGACTGTGAGTCTGTGTGTTAGCGATGGAGGGAGATCAGCTGTGTGTCCGTGTGTGCAGTGTAGTCTTGATAATGCTACGTAGCAGTAAATGAAATGTAGTACAGCGGACCGGGTTTACTAGGTAGGTGCTTCGGCAGCAAATGAATTGAGTTAACTTCACTTACCTAAGTGCATTTTCACTAAGAATAAAAGATTCGGTACGATCTGCCGCCTCCCTCACTCTTTCTCTATCTTATAGGCAATAATGAAAGACTGTCAGTACCTCTCTGCATTGTGTTATTATATTCTCTCTCACAATGTCCTGTCAATCAAATTCCCTGACTTCCTTTAATTCCCTTAGATCACTCCTCCAAGAAATCCTCTTTGAGCACATCCACAAAGGTCATTGATAATAAACCGGAAACTCCTACGGTGATTAATATAATATGGTAACCTATGGGAAGCGAGTTACAGACACAGAGGCAAGAGGAAGGAGTGAATGACAGAGACAGTGAAGGACATATGAAGATCTGACAAATAGAGGACAAGTAGAGATAATCTGTGAAAGAAGAAGATATGGAGACAGTGAGCAACATTTTAAAGTCAAAGAGTGGTCGGAAGAAGACAGAATATCGTTGATTTAACTTTATAATATTTTCTTCAACAATAGATATCAAGTTGTGAGGAAGTAAGAAAGAGAGATAATGTGAGAGATGGCGTGTGAGAGAGGTAATCATACAGACTCCATCTATTATTCTAAGTGAAAATGCACTCAGCTAAGAGAAGTTAACCCAATTCATTTGCTGCCAATGCACTTACCTTAACCCAACCTACTGCTCTACATTTCATTTACTGCAGGATGGCATTATCAACGCAATACTGCACACTGAGCCTCTTTCACACACACACACACACACACACACACACACACACACACACACACACACACACACACACACACACACACACACACACACACACACACACCCACACACACACACACAATTAGTCCTGATGTTAGCATTGCCCTATAGATTGCAGGCCATGTTAGGATGGTTGGTAGGGTTGAGCTGCATTAGTTAAAATATATTTGGCCTTGGTCTCTCTTTGTGTGTGTGTGTGTGTGTGTGTGTGTGTGTGTGTGTGTGTGTGTGTGTGTGTGTGTGTGTGTGTGTGTGTGTGCGTGCACTCTCATGGCTGTAAAATAATGAAATTACCTCCAGAGCCCTCTCAGTTAAACGAGCCGTGCTTTGCCTTTAGCACCTAATGATTTTCTAATGTTTTTAATGCACTTTTTATTATACTGCTCAGATTAGAAGGAAAGAGAGAGGCCTCTGACATATGATTATATTGAAAAAGAAATAGAACTGTGAGTGGGGGAAAAAGAGACAGAGAGATGGTCAGAAAGAGGGATTGAGAAGGAAATGGAGGCAGAAAGAAAACAACAGACAGAGTGAACGGCCTCTGACATATGATTACATAGAGTGATTTGAAAGCTAACTGTTAAATGCCAGACTGGACGGAGAGTTGGAGAGGGAAATTGAGAGAAAAGTCGTGATGACAGTTGGAGTCTGTGCAATTTAAAGCTAAAGATAGTAAAGCTGACCCTGTATGAAAAGGGAAATAGCAGTAGATCGGAGAACTGATATACTTTGCTCATATTCAATTTAATACATTCTCTCAAAGCTCCAGATTTTACATCCTGATAAAGAATCTCAGGTGTTCATGTTACAAATATTAACAGATCATGCAGAGACAGTTAAAGCTGTGAGACCTCTATTAAAGACATGTCGTAATGATGAAGTTTCCCAACACAAGGGACAGATATGATTCCACTTATTTGAGTATAATTTTCCCATAGAATTAAAAATATATATAATACTTTTTCTTTTTTTTGGTGATGAATTGTAACAGTATTGTACAATCATAGACATTAGTCATTATGGCCTGCATAACATATGGGAACAGCCATGTTTGCTGTCTTGTTTGACAGGTAAAATACTGCTTGTGTGTGTGGCTATGTGTGCAGTTTGCATGCGTTTGTCTGCCTGAGGTGCCAACAAGCATTTTACAACACCTTAAATCTGCCTCACACACACACTTTGTATTGATTTCATGCCTCACTACATGATGTGTTTAACATCTCCTGTGAGGCACAGAGTTGCAGAGAAACGCACATTAACACAGACCCCTCTCTTGGATGTATTGAATTTACGTACTGTATGACACACTCATATATACGGTGTGTGCACAACAACACCCTCACACATTTCTGAAGTAAGACGGCACATTTTAACCAATTTTTAAGATCAATAGATACAAATATCAGACAAATATACACATACCTCCATCCTCTGTGGTGACGATAACTGTTGCCTTAGTTGTATTATGAGCTCCGTTGGACACCTGTACTGACAACATATATGTGGTACTGGGCCAAAGGTCACTTATCACTGTGGAGATGATCTCAGGGGGGAAAGCCAAGGTTTGATTTGACTGGCCAGATGCTATTGTAAGAAAGTAATATTCCACCTCTCCCTGTAGGTCTTGCAAAGCTGAGGAAGACATGAAGAGAGAAGGAGAAGAGCGAGGGAGCAGTAAGAAAAACAACATTATTTTAAGTCTATTTTCACTTTTTTGTATTTTTCAAGACAGAACAACCTCGAATACACGGCCATGAAAGACCTCCGCTGGGAGAATGTGTGTGTTTAAGAGAGAGGGTAATCTTACAGGGTTGTGTCCAGTTGGCCTGTACAGCGGTGTGATTGACAGCATAGGCAGACAGGGACGGAGGGTGGTGGGGAACCCCCGCCATGGTCACCGCGGAAACAGTCTCTCCTGAGGAGTAGCCCACGTCATTATGTACCACTAACTGGTACTGGTAACGGGTGAATCTGTTGAGACATAATAGTTGTGTTTTTGATGAGGTGGCTACAATATATTTTACTCTTCTTGCAAATTAAAATGAAATATTTTCAACATTCTGAATAAAAGGCTGTAAAACAAAGTTCTTCTATCAATCATTCTAAAATAACAAATAGTAATATAGACTCCTGGCACAAGTATCGACTTCAGAAACACTATTGAAGGATTTAAGAGACAATAGATATGATAGTGATGCTCTATAATTGGAATATGTGGGATCAGACTTCCTAATGTGGCGACTTCATATTAAAACACACATAAATGACATTCTCATAAAGTACTTACTAGGACACAAATGATGCAAAGTGAAAAGTGCTGACACGTTGGAAAGTTTGTCAGTTTACTGCTTGACTAAAGCACAGTAGAGACATAAACCCAAAAAGAGTACACCCAGAGCCGTTTAGCAAGCATAGAGGGGGGGGGGGGGGAAATTAGCTTCCACCAAGTGCCAAACTGAGATTAGGGGACGCTGTGTGAAAAACAATTTAATTCTTTGGGATATTTGCTTAATGTATCTTTGAGCGGTATTAAAAGATCGGCATCAGCGGCAGCTCGCCGATCGGCTCTGCACACACGGTTTGCTGCGGCGCCGGCGTTTGCTCTAGAGCTCATTTCAGTAATCTCACCTGCTTAGGCCTTTATCTTGGTAGAACAATTTGGTGCCGGAGTAAACATGGAGCCAGCGATGGAGATCTTCAGAAGGGGGAGGGGACATGGCTGTTACCGTGGGGACCGTAGCGATGGCCAGGGGCTGGTGGGTTTTACGTCTGAGCAACTTGTATCTGAAGGGGAAATTTGAATAAAAGAACACACGCACACATGGTTGGATGTTTAGGAATGCATTAACACCCAACACATGTTCACAAACGCACCACTACGAGCACAGAGACACACAGTGAAGCCACAAAGCTCCACACGCATGCATACACACAAAACACACTTAAAACATCATTTCCAACTGAGTCCTCTCCTTATCACTCATTTCCTCCTCTTCTGCTGTTTTTCATCATCTCTATTCTTCTGCGTTCACTGTATCTCACCCCCTCCCTCCCAACGCCCCTCCCTCTGTTGTTGTTTTTTCTGCAGGGTTTGTGTTTTCCTCTCCCCACAGTGATGCTAATTTCTGCTGTAATCAGAAGAGAAGGGCTTAATGCCGCCTTTTAACAAACCCACTTAGACAAACACACAGAGCTGAGCAGAGCAGAACAGAGAGACGGGCTCATGCATTTTAATCGCCTGCCAGGAAAATGGACCTTTATTTTAGGCCTAATCACCGACCGAGTAGAACAGGACAGAACAAAACGGACCAGAATGTGCATTAGGACTGAGAAAACACTGATTAAAAAATGCACAACACTTAGCTCATTACCAGGGCACTCATGTTAGCAGCTTGTTAACGTGTTCCTATCTGTTTGTTTGCTTAACTTTTTCAGCAACAATTGAACATCAGCAGACTGTCTCTTAATAACAAGCTGTAGCTTTCAGTCTCTGCTGCATGGTTTCTCACTTTGGGCTTTAACTAATGAATAAACTTACAGGGTCGATTTAAATTATCTAAAGTTGTGATGGTTACACAGATTGTGGTCCACTCATATTAGCTTTTCATAATTAGTATTTGATTACGTGGACAGAACTATTGTAAACCTTCTTCCTCCAACTTTCCTTTGACTTGGTTAAATTCCTACAACCATCAGAAAGCAATAGAAGCAATTAGTTTGGTTCTGTGCATTTTAAAAGCAGTTATTTATGCCAGATCCACAGTGGGAATGTGGACTTAATCATTTTGAGATTGCTAATGTGGACACGTAACTCTGATCTGGATATGATGTACATTTCATGGTGATATTTGTGTTAATTAAATGGTGGAATTTCTGAAAAATAAAAAATATTTCCACTTCCACAACAAACACACAATTGATCATCCCTCCACTGCCATGCAGGGCGTTATGTTCTTTCCTTGCAACACAGTAGCACACGTTGCACTGGGCCAGTAAAAGTAATGCAGTTATTGAAGAGCAAGTGTAGGATACAGTCAGCAGCAATTTGGACTGACATCTAGGTCCAGTGGTCTCATACAATGTAACTGTCATCTTTGGTATGGATTCTGAGTAATATCCATCTTACCTGATGTTAGGTCCATTGGGTCTGATTGGTGGTTGCCAAGAAATGGCCAGGAAGGACTCACTGACTGCCACTACAGACAGTGGTTCAAGGCCTTCAGGGTTTGTGGGCAAAGTGGTAGCAGGTGTGTGCAGGCTTTCTGTACATCCTCCAACATGTCCACCGCCGTTGGAACACGCCAACATAGTAATACTGTAGTTTGTGTATGGAATCAGGTCCGTTATTGTGATGTTGAGCTCAGAAGCATTGCCACTGTCATGGAAGATGCAGGGTTCTGGGAGGCGGATCTCATAGCCATGGATTTCTCCATTGGGAATAAGAGGAGGAGACCAGGTGACCTGAAACAGAAATGTGTTATAGATTAAAGTTCTGGGTTGTTCATTAAAAATACAGTATTCGGACAATACAGAGAAACCTGAAGGCCGAGTTCACTTAATCCTTTCAAACTGTCCTGTCATTATCCCGGAAAAGTCATCTCATTGGTTGGCTGGACATTCTAAATGTTCTCGGCATGCTGAGGGCGGCAGAAAGCTTTTAGATGGATGAAGTACAGGAAGTCATGGCATAGTGCTTGTGTGTGTGCTTGTGCATGTTGAGAGCTTGCAGCGTGTGCTCATGCAAACACGTTTCTGCATCACAGTGCGAAGGCATGTGTGGTCAGTTGAGTGCTACCAGTGATATCGTGCAAGTAGTGTCCGTGTGTGCATGCATTGTCACCTGGGTATGTGAATGTAAAGCGTTGGGATGGTCACTGTGTGTATGTGTAGGTGTGTGTGTGGGTGTGTGTGTGTGTTTGTTAAACTCTCTTGTGGGGAAAGATAACCTGACTTTGACTTGAGCAGAAGATTCCTTTCATCAAATTTAAAACAGGGTGCACCCATACGCACAAACACGCGCACATGCACAAACACTATGCTAAAATAATGAAAACGGCTGGTAATGGAATTGCTGCATGCAAAAACAAAAGCTTGCCGTCGTTGAGCACTGCATCTGATTTGGAAACAGTTCAGTCTGTCAGCATTTCAGAGTGAAGATGAAGGTAACTGGCACACACACAAATGGTAATACACACACACACACACACACACACACACACACACACACACACACACACACACACAGACACCCACACACACTCTATACATTTGAATTCCAGCTATCAATACAATAAATGTTTTGTTTATACTAAACAGTTACACCTAAATTGAACAATTCCAATGCACACACACACACAAACGCACATTCAGACACCAGACACACCCGTGCTCTAACACAGTTACGGACACAAACTGTCATGTACAATAACTGATCAGTTCCAAGCTTGTTGAGACTTATGCGTTTAGGTGATTAAGCGGTCAATGTTGATGAGAGTATTATGAATGAACGTCAAGAATAATTATTTCTCATGCAACCTTGATATTCATTTAACAAGTGACACCGTGAGGTGATACAGGACGCACACACACGCACACTCTGAGCCACACACACAACCACATATGGGCAGGGTCATGTTGAGTTAGGCAGCTCATTTCCCAAAGTGCGTGTTGGGTGTGCTTTGTGGTGGAAGTCATTTACAGATTGAATAGCCTGATGTAATCTGGAGATGGTGAAGACAGCAGAGACCCTGGGCTGACGGAGCACTGGGGCTAAGGCCAGTACAGTATGTGTGTGTGTGTTTGTATATGCGTTTATGTGTATATGTGTATATGAGTGAGTGAGAGAGAGAGAGAGAGACAGATGATAAAGCTGGTGGTGAGAGAGAATAAGTGTGTGTGTGAAATGACATGGTGCATGTGATATACGTGTGTGTCTGTGTGCATCTATGCTATTATATTCAGAAAAAACTCAAAGGCGCAGAGAGTGCCAACCTCTGCAGCTGACAATACAATTCTTACTATTCACACATGTATCAACGTTATCACTTACATATGAAGGTACATTTAAATTGTCATCCTGCAAACAATCTCTCAGGATTTGAGATCAAGTCCCAGATCTTTGAGTTTGTTTGTTTCTGATTTGTGGTGAAAAAAAGTGAAAATGATCTACGATGGGTCACAGATACAAAATCAAATGAATAGTTTGAAGTTTATCAAATTACCTTCAGAATAACTAACTAAGTAACTAACAGCAAAGGCATAACTATAGTTACAAGATAGAAACTAAAACACTAGCTGTAAATCAGACACTAAAAAAGAAGCAGATACAGATACACTCCTGTACAGTGACCATATTGTATCATTACAGATGCATGTGTGCAACTTTATTTTATTTGTATCTGTGATCTCCTTTTGCTTTATTGTGTGTATCTTCAGCCCTCACTGCATCACACACAAGTCACAAGCTATTCCTCTCATATGAAGCCAAAGGACACTGTCTGTGAATAACAGAGATGCCATCTTCATACCAGAAAAGCAGACATTAAGTAGACTGTGGCTCGATATCCCGACCGGAAGTATCACTACTTTAAAAGAACAGAAGCAACAAGACAAGAAACATTAATGGTAAATAGAAAGTGAATACGTCGATGAGCAAGAAGTGATATGAAAAAGACATAATTTAGAGAATGAAGGGAGATACTCAAAATCCTGTCTGTGTTGTCAAGGTCAATTGGTAACCAGGAAGCAGTCTGCCTGTCTGTCCAATTAGCAACAACCAGGAAGGAACACTTTTCTTCTCGGACCTATGACCCCTAAAGCTGTGCTACTGCAGAGATGACAGGGGCGGTTCTGAAATGATGACAGGCATTAGCATTTTTCTGCAGTTAGCATTAGTGCAGGGCTGTGAGTGCATGTGTGTGTATGTGTGTGCATGCGTACAATATTGTTTCAGTGGCTTTCATTGATGGGCCTTGATGTGGGATTAGCCAGTGGTGGAACTTAACTCTGGCCCCTCCTTCAAAATGGCGGACAGGAAGGAAGCTGCCTCAGACAGGGTCACAGCCCCTCCTATTTTCTGAAGGGGACCTTGAGTTGAATGTTTTTCTTTCTCATTAAATCCCAAGAAGGAAAGACAGAGGAATCAGTGTGACATTGCTTTGTCTTTTCTACTCTGGAGTGACTGAAGTTGCATTATATTTTTTCGGTGTATTTTCCGTTTAAAGAAACTCTAATTCTAAAAGCCCAAACTGAGAAACCTATCAGTTGAATGTAATACGAGATTCACCATCAATAGTAGCATGGCTTGGATCTGAGATCCAAGAGGTTTTTAGTAAAGCTGAGAGAAATCAGCTTTAAAAAAAAAAAAGCGTCCATACCTGAAGAGACTCTGGCCCCAAAACCATCACCCTCGGTGGACTAAGACCAGCTGGCCGAGAAGGTCTGGTGGTGATATTGACCCAGGGTCCTGCAAGTATGTAACAATATGTGGTTAAAGATCCTACTGCAAAACAACAAAGGCTGGTAGCATTGTTCTTTAAGTCTGACACAAAGCTGTGAATAAAACTGGCACAAGACATGAAAATGCTACTAATACACATCTTGGTCAGATTGAATTTTATTTCATTTAAGGCAACTATTATGGTCTTACCTGTGGTGTTGCCAGCCTGATTGTGGAGCACAAGTCGATACTGGTAGCTAGTCCAGGGACTCAGAGCTGATGAAGAGTCCAGGAAGGAAAGAGGTGGAGGGTCTGGTGGGAGAAGGCCCACTGTGGAGACTCGTTGGGTACCAGCAACTCTGCGCTCAATCAGCCACCTTTGCCCAGAGCACAATACAATGGAATTCATATACAAATATGAGTGTTACAGAGGGATGGAAGTGTGTGTGTATGTGATCATCTCTCACCGCTCCAGTGGTCCATTGCTCCACTCCGGTGCACCCCACGACAAGAGAACAGAGGTGGGGGTGTCAGAGTAAAGGTGAGGTGCAGGAATCCCTTCAGGGGGAGCTGGGAGGGTACGGAAATCCTCAGACATCCCAGACACCGAACAACCTACACTGGTGCACGCCTCCACCTAGATGTTGGAGAACAATGTTGTATCATCTGAATGTGATATGCATTTCTAGTTAAAGAAACTAGTTGTAAGGCTAGACGTATTTTTCAGTCAGTAAATCACCAATTTATAGTGATGAGAACAGTTAAATAACATGATTTATTCTGTAAATTCAGTTATTCTATTGTGTTCTACTATCGTATCATTCTAATATATTGTACCTGGAGGCGGTAGGTCTGGTATGGCGGTAGGTCGAGGAAAGTGTAGCTGGTGGTGTTCCCCGGAACAGTGACTGATAGAAGGGATGAACTTGAATCTGAAGCTGCACTAAAGAAACCAGAAAGGGGGCTGTGGAAGGAGTCTTGTTGTAGAATATGTTCAGTATTTGAGCTGGTTGCATTGTATTCTGGGGTTGACAGTAGAAGACTGGGGACTAGGTTTACGCTGGCTGTATTGGGTTCAGTGGAGTGGAAGGAGATGGAAGCGGGGCCTTGGCTCCTATTGCTTACACCGGTGGACTCAATCTGGTTGTCTTCTGTGATACCAGGCCTCATGTTAGAGAAAGGGTTAGGGAGGAGGTTGGGTCTAGTGTCTTGGATTGTGCTTGAGCTGTCGTTCATGCCTGTGTTGACAGTGGACATGGAGATATGGCTTGAGTCTGGGGTGGTAAGATTAGATGTTGGTCTATGATCATGACCTGAGTCGAGATGTGCTCCCTCAGTGCTGGGCAATAGGGTCGGGTTACGACCTTTGCTGGAGTTGAGGGTCGTGCTGGTGCAAGAGACTGAGCTGGGTTTGAAATCTAAAGAAGAGCTGGAGCTGGGGCAAAGATAGAGGCTATAATTGGTGATAATGCCATTTGGTTGGGACGGAGGAACCCAGGTTATTGTTACACTTCGAGGATGGAGCCCGGATACAGCTGGAGTGTCCACTGGTCCTGGACCTGGGGGTAAAGAGAAAGGAATGGATAAAGGAAAATAAAATAAAAAAGGCAAGAGATAAATATACTCTTTGTGCGTGCTTATAATAGAGTGAGAGAAAAGAGTGGATGGGGATTTGTTCTAAAGCATTATTTGAAAAGTAACATCAAGAATGACATCAGAAGGACAAAGAGTGATTTTCCACCCCCATCCAAGGGATTAACATGGAAACTCTTACTCTCTCAATTTCTCCCCCTGAGCAAACCAAGATTGTATTTATGGATTTATGCTATACTTGTGACTGCTTGAATGTGAATCTGTGCATCCTTCAGCAGAGAATTCAGGAAGTGATGTGTAGGACAGTGATATACTTTTAAGTTTGATGAAATAAGTTAATATGAAAAACTGAGAATTGAGAAGAACTTAAAGCATTTACTAAACTTCAAGTCCGGAGACCAAATTGGTTGAAATTTAATGTATCATAATATCTTTCTGCAGAACCACAGCTGTGGTCTCAGAGAGCAAGTAGATTTCTAATTTGGGAGTGCTGTGTATTCATGTTTGCTGCCACTCTCAATGCCTGGGAGTGCCTTAAAATCGTATGTCCAGAAGGCAAAATGATCCTCACTAGTATTAGAAGAATGGCAGACAGAGATGCACATCAAAAGGCCACAGTCCCACACACACAGTCACATGTCCCTGCACGGATAAGAACCTACACAAGACTAGTCAGAGGGATATCCACAGTAGCTCATTTGAAGGTAATGCCCCTTCCCCCCTCCTCCCCCGGCATTTACATCCCACTGTACTGCTGTATAATGGACACACACACAGACACATGTCCGTATACGTATACACACACTCTTCCTGACACACACTCACATGCCCACACCCACAGTGATGCAGTATAGCAGTAATGGTGCTGTGTGAAGGGCAAGCAGATCAAGGTGACTGAGCGGACTGAGGGAGCGTGCTGCGTCGCTAAGTGCTACCGCTAACCGCTAACGGCTTTCCCAGATGGCGGTGTGTGTGTGTGTAAGAGAGAGACCGAGAGAGAGAGAGAGAGAGAGAGAGAGAGAGGGTGAAAAAAGATGAGCGGTTGAGTGTATGCGTGCATGACTGTGTGAGAGATAAAGTGTGCAAGCCTGTATATGCGTATGTCAGCATGCGCGCACATAAGACAGCGGTTGTGCGTATTTTGCAGACTATCTACTAACTGATAGGCCTTACTTTGTACAGACTGAGATGCCAACTAACATTCAGAGTTTGGCCCAGGATGCTCCAGTTCTCCTAAAAGTTTAAAATGTCTCTTATTATAATGCCTTTCATAATTGAAATGAATAATATTTAAGTGGATACTAAGAAAACCCTTTTCAGTATGTCTCCCGTGTTTTAAAGAGCCTGAGTTTGCTGGTATATTTTGCAAACACCGAGCAGAGTTTTACTGTTCATTTATATTGTAATTGTAAAATGGTAAAAACAAAAACAAAGCTTAAAAAGTTGATATATTTTGGAAAAACTTTGTTGTTGGTGAATTACTACAAATACTGATGAACCCTGATGATTTATAAAAACCACGAGAAACTATTAGGCAATATAAAAAAAGACTGGCATGGAGTTTGACCACGCACACACACACACGCACACACACACTACACAAATGGTGATGTAAAGCTTAGCTGATTTAACAGATCACAAATTGTCCCACCAACAACCCATCTTTCTTTCCATCCACATCTCTCCGTCCATCTATCTGTCTGTCTTCCTTCCTCTCTTTTCACTTCCTCGGACCCCTTCCTTCCATCTCCCCCACCAGCTCGCTCTCATTTTCTCCTGTCTCTCTCTGTTACTCGAGCTTTGTGTCGCGGTCTCTCTCCCTCCTTCGCTCTCTCTTTTTCTGGTCTCCCTGCTAAATAAACAATGCAGAGAGTTGACCTTTTGGGTTAACAGGTTTTTATGCTAGCTCTACTCAGCACTCACACTGATTCAATTACCACCAAAGGTCCACTGAACCCCACGAATAACCAAGGAGCCCGTCTCCCCTTCTGTCTATGTGCCTATCTGCCTGTCTGCGCACCTCACTGCCTCCTCGTCCGTCTTTGCGGAGGGTTGAGGTGTCTCTCCACCTGTTTGTCTAATTAATTAGACATTCTTCATCCTTCTGTTTTGTTGACTATCTTGTTTTTCTACTTATCTTCTTATTATCTTATCCTTACTGTGTTTTCTTCTGTCTGTCTTATCACAATGTTTGTCTCTTCCCACAGACATGAAAACACACACACACACACACACACACACACACACACACACACACACACAACACACACACACACACACACACACACACACACACACACACACACACACAGGTAAGAGATGCAAAAAAGAAGATCGCAGGTAGAAAGTCCTCAATTGCAAAAACACAGTCCAGTCACCTTCATCCAGCCCCCGTCAACTACCCAAAATAACCCCCGTTGTCACCCCCCCATTCCTCCCTCATTCCCTCTCTCCTCCTCTCCCCCATCCCCCTCTCCCTCTAAGTGTTGAGTGTTATTTAGGCTTTACTGGCGCGTGTAAAATTCTGCAATTTGAAGGGCTGTTAAGTTTTTCAATTGAAATTTTCATTTAAGATGCAGGTGATGCTTTTTCCCTTTTTTTTATTTTACTGACGCTTTACTGCTCTCTGGATAGGAGGGAACGAGTGTTGAGGGAATGCGTAGCAACCACTCTCTCTCTGGTTTCCTGACTCCTTATCTCCCTTTCCCTCTTCCTCTCCCTCTTTTCTATCGCTCATCCTTCCTTTCCCAACTGCTCTTCTTTTCCCTTCTCTCCCACTCACCTTTTCTCCCCCCTTACCTCTCCGACCTCTTCATTCCCCATGCCTTTTCCTCTATCTTCCCCCTCTCCCTTCATCTCTCCCTCCACACCTCCCACCGTTACTCCTCCTCTCTCCAGTAAAACACAGTAGCAGAAGGCTAAAACAGGAGTGCGGGGCCGCCAAGCCTTAAATCACATTTATAAGGATTTGGTTAGCATAGTAATAACACAATCAACTGACAAGGGCTGGGAGAGGGGGAGGAACTGTGTGTGTGCGCGCGGGTATGTGTACTTGGGTGTATACATGTTATGTAGCTTCTTGTGCATATTTGTGTGTATGTGTCTATGCGTGTGAATGTAAGTGTGTACATCTGTGTGTATCCATGTGAAGAGAAGAGGAAGGGTATTATTTTTAGCCTCGTACAGGGTCCTGTGTGTGCATGTGTTGGTGGGCATGTGTGTATATGGGTGACTGGGCTTTTGAAGGTGAGTCGAGGCTCCTAGGAGTCATAATGAGGACAAACGCTGAGCTTTACTGTAATCAAGATGCTTACGACATGGTGTCAAAACGTGACAAGCAATACGCTGGGAATTTACATTGAATTTCCTATCTTTACTTTTTCTAAAGATTATTTAATATCATTGCTGCTTTAGGAGACACTGAAGAGGCAGTGAGAAAGAGGATGATGCATGACCAAGGTCATGAGCTTGATTTGTATCCATAACATCAGGAGTATATATGAGATGTACATTAGCCTTTAAGTAACTACGACCATGACGATACCTGAAACGTCAATCATTCAAAATCCTTTTCAGACGCTGACTATTTGGAGTGATTTATTTAATTCCAGGTAACCTTCTGATGCATCTATGTACTCCAGAAAGAGAATAAATGTAATATATGGCTTTTCAAAATATAATGTGTTTGTGTATCAAAATATACCAAATCAGTTGAAACTGATAGAGAAGAAGGAACATGTTCAGGTAATGAGTGTAGAATAGTGTCGTTGAAATATTCTAGTTCTCTTCATATGCAAAATAGCAATGGGATTATGCTCACATTACTTTAACATTTCATTGGGACCGCTAACTGAACAGAATACTGGGAAGTAAGGTAGGGCTATTATTATTTGATTAATGCAGTCATTCATTCATTAAATAACATGAATTCTTTGTGTTCTGTCATTACCTCCAACCTCAATTCTGTCGTTTCTTCTCCTTCGTACTTCTTCTCTCTCACACTTCCTGCTTTAAATTATATTTAGTAAAATAGTGCTTCTTTAATGTTCTCTGCCTCTCTCTCTCTCACACACACACACACACACACACGCGCACACACACACACACACACTTTCTAAGACTGCTTGGCTAAGATCATCTTGTCAAAACGGTGCTTCATTCATACTCCCATAACACTCTATAACATACGTACACACCCACGCACACGCACACCCACACCCACACCCACCCACACACACACACACACACACACACACACACTCTCTCTCTTAGATCACTTAGCTAGTGTGAACATGGGAGTAGACAGAGGAAAGGGAGCTGTCCGACACGGCTAGAGTTTATGTTCACAGGAGCCGTCTGTCTGTTCTGCAGCGGCAGGAATTCATAGGGACCAAATTACATTAAAAAGATGGATATAAAACTTTAATGGAATGATAAAAAGGAAAGGAGGAAGCGTGGGTCTCTCTCTTTCTCTGTTCTGTCATTAGCCTTCTCTTTTCTTCCTCTTTTTTCCTCAATTCCTCATTTTACCTTTTTGCTCTCTCCATTTTTCTTTCCTCACTTTTTCCTCTTATATTCCATTTTTTCTATATTCTCCCCTATCTCCCTTTTCCTCTCTCGTAAATACTTAAGGGTTAGTCCGTCAAATAGAAGAGGTGAAACCGACTCTGTCTTTTCATGTTTGAGTACAAAGAGTTGGAGAAAGAGGGAGAAAGGAAGAGGAATGACTACAGTAGGACGACAGAGGGGGGGGGAAAAAGAAAATATAAATGAAAAAGAGCGTAGCAGAGATAAAAACGAGAAGAAAGGCATAAAATTAACGAGGTGAATACATACTCAAATCTATAGTGTTAATGAACGCCCATGTCAACAAACAGTATAGTATTTACAGTTCAGTAACAAAGTGGAAACCTTACAAGGTTACAGATCAGGTTAGGGGGACTGCACTATAACAAAACATATATTAAGATCTACTGTATATGTCACTTGAGCATGTGTGTGAATGCTTGTATGAGTTTACAAATAGAATTCACTCTTTTGTAAGAGTGAATACTAAGATAACACAAATTCCATCGTAACTATTGGCCTTACATACCATTACCTTCCTGAGTGAAATGTAAAAGCGCTCGCTAGGGTTGTCGTTCTTTGAAGCATGTGGGAGAGGAGATTAGGAGGGGAATGCAGCCTTTCCTGTCACTGCCACAATGACGGGAGTGTGGCTTTATGGTGACAAATTACACATCAATGTTAGAAAACCCAATCGGGCCGCACTTGGCTTTCTCCCATCATGGGTTTAAATCCCTTCGTATTAAAAGCTTCCGTACCTATCATGTATTCTATTATTATGTTAAAAGATTTTTTACGCCTACTTTAAAATGATTGGACACAATAGTATGTATGACTGGGTGTAAGATGTGACATTTAATTGTAAGTAATTTATTGAAATCATTATTACACAAGAAGCCGTGAAATGGGATTAATATTGGGACATAATGTAAACAGATTCATCCATTTGTACTCATACAATATATATTAATGACTTATATGGGCTCACGAGTTGTGTGCCGACTGGGCTGAGTAGCGTCCCAATGTTTTGTGTTTTATAATGAAAAGTGCTTTAAGACTATAGTACGATTTATGCTTACAGATTCGCTATTGTGTCTTGTTTTGTAGACTTTTTTAACTTCAACCCCACCAGTCCACTTCCAGGTAAACAGAGATGGAAGTCGGTAGCATAAAAAAGAAAGAAAGAGTTTGTATACATTATATTTTGCCTCACACGAATACTTAAACTGTCGCAGTGTCAGTCTGTGTGTGTGTGTGCTTTTGGGGATGAGCTTGTCTGCATGAAAATTCATAATTATGTGTTAATGCTTGTGAGGTGTGTGATTGATACGGAGGACAAGGAGGTGTGTGTGTATGACACATGTTCTCAGTGTGTGTGTGTGTGTGTTTATGAGAGGGCCGGAGAGAGGCAGAGAGAGGGGAAGGAGAGGGATGGAGCTTTGAACGATGGGGCACAGTGTGACCGAATGGACACATCTATTACTGTCCACAGTGTACACACACACACACACACGCAGAGAGAGAAAGAGTCACATTTGGACACATTGCACTCTCACATAAAAACAAGTGTACACACAAAGAAAACAAAAATATTGTCCATTTTATTTATGATTGTTGAGTAAATGGAAAAAATGTGTTAAAAAAAGCTCAGGATGTTTGAGGTGTGTGTGTGTGTGTGTTGTGTGTGTGTGTGTGTGTGTGTGTGTGTGTGTGTGTGTGTGTGTGCGTGTGTGTGCGTCTGTGTGTTGGCTATGGAATTAAATTCTGAGAAGCAATGGAAAAAGCATAGGGCCATCATTTAATGCATCCTAAATGTCTGCAATTGTGTGTGCATCAGTGTTGTGTGAATGTGTATGTATAGGCACACCACACATACATGTGTAAATACACATTTCTGTGTGTGTACATGTGCATATATCCTATGTATGCAAATCTCAGCTGCTTAATGATAATGTATGTGATAATAGCGTGGTACTAATTAATTTATAACTTTGCACTGAGGAGGCTGTTCCAGTGGCTAATATGATTCTATTACAGCAATTAGCCCACAATGACACTGGCTAGGTCACTCACACACAGACACACACCTTACAGTATGCAAATCTCACTCTGTCAGTGTGTTTCACCCTATTTTGCTTGTCCCCATGTTTCATTTTTAATGAATTCTGTCTCTGTCTCTCTTCCTTATTGTCTTGATCATATTCACCGCCTCCACTAACACCAAGAAATTAATACACTTTTATAAACCTTGGAGACTTTCAGAGAATAAAAGAAAACTGGGCAGAGGCTCTGTTTTTCACAGGCCATATGTTTAATGTGTGAAGCTATTGTTCAGATCATCACCTAAAATCAGGAGATTTGTCAGACTCCATGACTTTAACTTTGACTCAGCAGCACTGACGGCCAACTGACGGCAGAGGCCAACGAACAACCAGCTGCTGCCAGCCACCTGCCAGCCAGTCACTTGCAAACCTTGGCTGACACAAGCACCCAGGCTGCACAATCTAGTGTGAAAAAACAATGCCAACAGGTAGCCTATAGAACAGCAGCACTGATTGTTCATCTGGCCCACCAACGAGTTTGATTATTGACTCTTTTTCATGGTTATAATCAATGGCTGTTTTAGCATCGTCTGTGTGCATTGAAACAGACCTGTAAATGTATCTGTGAGTAAAAACTACGTTGCACTTTATGTGTGCACTTGTGTGTATGAGTCTGTGTACTTACTGTCCTCTGCGGTACGCAGGGTTGCCCAGGGGCCGACTGTCTGCCCGTGTGTGTGCGAGACCACCACTCTAAACACGTACTGGGTGTACGGTGTCAGGCCCTCTACATGGTAGGAAAAGGTGTCTGTTGCGTTTTCCATAAGCCTAGGAGTTAATGGACACAAAGATGCGTATATTAACTGACACGCACAAATCAATCACTCAATCAATCAATGCAGTTTTGTAACTAGGCTTTACACAAAAATATGAACAAAATTGTCACCACTTGCCACTAATTAGCTAAATGTACGTATACCGTTGCAAAGAATGCCCTTTGTCCTGAACACAATGATTTATAATATCATTTAAAATGTTGC
Organism: Cottoperca gobio; assembly: GCF_900634415.1. NCBI lineage: Eukaryota > Metazoa > Chordata > Actinopteri > Perciformes > Bovichtidae > Cottoperca > Cottoperca gobio. The sequence goes on from NC_041357.1 coordinate 24,404,713, forward strand.
TTTGCTTTAGCCCAAATGTTTTTGTCTTTCAACTTAATCCACCCAATCTGGGAGATTCAGCACTGGACAGCTCCCCAACTGAGTTGGTCAGCTGATGTAATGTCTAAAGCGATTAACACAATTACAATTACATTTTACACTGCATGTTCTTGTTACACAACATTTAAATATAGAACAGAAATGTACTTTTTGCTTAATAAAACATGAACATCTTTCACACTTTTAGCCCCTTATAGTGTGCAGTGACCAATCCAGGGGGATCTGTGTAGGAATCTTGGTCAGAGGTGAAAAAGTAATACATAGAAATGACCACAGAATACAGTAGCAAGAGGTTACATGTACAGACGAGTTTTGTACTGAACATTTTGTATATTAAACATTTATTCTGGAAATGTAAAAGTCTAATGTGTCTCAGGAATAATATCTCATATAAGATATTAGAAGTTTCTCTCAATTCAAACATGTTGTATCTGTTTATTGTGTTTTAATAAGTTTTTCTACATTTTATTTTAAATGTAATGTTATAAAAGTGTCAAGAGACAAGTTTCATATGGTCACTAAACAGGTTATCTTGGTGATATGTACAATATGTGTATAGTTTTTTTTTTATAATGTTCCTATGTCATACCTGATCCCATATCATATAATCACACAAAGGAATCTGGGACAAAATAAAAGAATATTGTCATAAATGAGAGACCGTTGACCATTTAGCATCAGATGGATAGAAGGGATGAATGAATGAATAAATCAGGGAACAATGAGATTTCCATAGCAGAGGAGGAGGAGGGCATGGCTGTCTGATATATAATACATGTAGCTAGTCATTTATTTATTACCACAGAATGAGAGCCTCCTCTTCTTGGATTAAATTGCAATTTGTTGTCAGGAAGCATGTAATGAATACATATCAGATGCACACCCTCTCTCACTTTTTATTCTATCACATTTTCTCTACCTCACTTTGCCCTGCTCTTAGATTTTTTTGTCTTTTTGGCTCTACCCCCCATCTCTCCATGCTCATTTCCTCTCTGTTTTTCTGATGGTCTGTCATATTGATGTGACATATTCAGATGTGCTGTATAATGTACCCCTTTATATGTACATGTGTATGCATATGTATGTGTACACATTTTTTAGGTGCGTATATATGTAATACATATCTGAGAGTGTCAGTCATTCTCTTAGTGCCCATTATTATTACATGTATCTGTCTTAGACCACTGGCACATGTGCTGTGCACAACTGTGTGCAAACTTGTCCACTTGTTTAGCTACTGCGTCTAAATCTAAAAATAAATACATCTAAATCTCTCTCTCACCTTATCACAGGCCTCTGAGGGGATGTCCTCATTTGCAGACTGTAACAGAGTGGGCCCGGTGCGTTGGAGTGGGCCGGGGCAGACCAGGATACATTCAGACTGGCACTAGTTGCATGGGCCAACTTCGGAGGTGACAACCCATCTGGGGCTATTAAGAGAGAGAGAGAGACGATGGTGAGAGGAAGGGAGAGGAGGGAGGAACCGTGGAAGAAGGATGGAGGGATGGAATGAGGACAGTTGAAAAGAAAAACAAACAGCAAGAAACAAAGAAAGAACAACGTAAGAAATACATTATAAAGTCATATCAATGTTATAATGAAATTAATCTCATTGATCAACTGCATCATAAACGAATGACACATGCCCTCCATCTAGAAATGGCTCTGCTAAGATCGGAGTATAAAAAGAAGAGGCGATTGAGGAAACAATAGACGGGACAGAAGGGGGCAAAAAGAAAAGATAAAACATAACAGCAAAAGAAGAAAGAATCCTGTAAAAGGGGAATCCAAGTGCCACAAAGAGCCGCCAGATTTACGGATATACAACCACTACAACATCTCTCTCTCTTTCACACACACACACACACACACACACACACACACACACACACACACACACACACACACACACACACACACACACACACACACAGCGTTATGACCCTGTTCTCTCAACAGTGCCCCTCTTTTCCAGCCGAGCATGATAGCATAGTGCTAGTGTTGGACAATCAGTAAGAACATCTTGATTTAGCATGATAGCCGTGCTCTTAACAGAGACGAAGAATATGTGAAGAAAGATAGAATAAGAAAGAGATAAGGACAACAAACAGAAGGAGGAAATGAGAGTGACTGTAGTGTTGACCATGTGAAATAAGAGTAGGCCCTCCGATGTATAAAGTGACCCTTCAATCAAACACACTGCTCTCCTGCCACTACAACAAGACTGATTGCTGAAGACATCTTACCCTAAAGATGCACACACTCACTCACAGTATGTGGATAAAGCCTCAAAATGCTCTTTGAACACTGGTTCAGAAGAACATTAAGAAATCTTCTTCTTAGTGTACTCAGAAACAATGTGTGTGTGTGTGTGTGTGTGTGTGTGTGTGTGTGTGTGTGTGTGTGTGTGTGTGTGTGTGTGTCCCCGTCCATCTGTTGTTGTGCATTTTTATTTTTGTTAATGGCCGACCTGCGACTCTGTTATCACGACCCTTTTTTCCAATTAGTATAATCTTTTCGATGCCCATCCTGTATCTACTTTGTAATAAAGAACAGCCTACAGTAGATCAGCAGAATTGTCATTCCTTGAGCGTATGTGTAATTCTTGAAACACGCGTTGATTTCTGCCTCTCTGACACACACGCGCACACACACGCACGCGCACAAAACACATACATCACAAAGACACACACAGTTAGTGAGCCTGTGTCTCTCTCATGCGGTGTTAGCAGGTACAATATCAGAGGTGTCACTAATCGTTTTAAACTATGCACTTTTATGTTCACTTCTCTCTCTCTGCTCTCCTCCTCCTCTGCTCTTCTGTCTCTTGCTCCACTATCTTCTCTCTGTTCTTTCATAGAACAAGGACGCATCAAGACAGTTTGCCTTAAAGAAGTCTAAAGAGATGCCAGAGGCACAGAGGTAGAAAGAGAGATAGAAAGAGAGGAAACGTCTGCTATTTAAAATTTATACTTCCTTATGCCTTTGTTTTGAACTTGAACAGTAGAACTTTCCCAAGTCTGTCTTTTGTTGTTCTCTGACTGAGACATGGGTGTGGTGTGTATGCATGCGTATGTATTCAACACTATTGTTAACATTAGCTTAAGTGGCAAAATATGTGTCTATAGGTGTGTGTGTGTGTGTGTGTGTGTGTGTGTTGCTGTCTGGTTACCATTATCTCCAGAATACTCTGATCATCTGTGACATTTATTAGTATGCACAATCAGCCTCTATTCCACACACACAAACACACACAACACAACACACGCACAAATGCTAAATCAGACATGTGTTCAGACCATTAACTAAAATGAATGATGTGTGTGTGTGTGTGTGTGTGTGTGTGTGTGTGTGTGTGTGTGTGTGATTGTGTTTGTCACTGCTACTCATTGAAAAATTGTTTTTCTCTTTTGCATAGCAATCTATAAAAATGAACCTTTCCAGTTCATAACAATAGCAATTAAAATCAGATTAATGAGATGAAAATGTTACAATGGTTCACGGCTTGTGCGTAAAGTTAGAAACAAAGCTACAATTACAGCCATTTAAATCAGATAACACACAATTTATTGGAGGACAAGAGGGCCTTTCTGAGCCTGTGTGCAGATTTAGAGTGAACCTATACTGTATGCACTGTAATGTATTTTGTTTGTGTGTGCGTGCGTGTGTGTACCTGCTGGGGGCGTAGTAACATTGAGTGGCAGGCTCTCAACACAACCCTGTGTGTTACAACCTCTGATCCAGAAGCTGTAGTTGGTGTAAGGCTGTAGGTCAGTCACAGACAACCAGCTGCCTGCCGCTGTACTTCCATCCAACACACCATCGCCATCTGAGAGAAAGAGAGACACACAAAGAGAGACGTGTCAGGTCTTAGGCCAAGCCTGGTGTGTGTGTGTGTGTGTGTGTGTGTGTGTGTGTGTGGGTGTGTGTATATATATATATATATATATATATATATGTAGTGAGGCAGAATACGTTAATTATCTTGCACATTTGAATGTTTTCATGGCACATTTATTGATTAGAGTCATTACTGTGGAGGCCGGGAAAAAAGCGCTTCATAAAAGATACATTCAACAACAGAGGAGAAAAAAGAGGAGAATGAGTGAGAGTTCAAGAGAGGGGAATACTGACTTAGATTAACTGAGAGTGATCAAAAGAGAGAGGTTTCCATATCGAGGTTATGCAAGGATAGTCAAAGAAAAAGGATCAGAAAATTACAATATGTAAGGCTATCCAATATATTTAGATGGACACACACAGACACACACACACACACACACACACAGTCAGTTTTGTGTGAACTGATGAAGGCAGTGTGTATAAAAAAAAATCAAGGGGTTGTGGGTAACTAGAGCGAAACACCATCTCTCTTTTTCTTCCACACCTCTTCTATCCTTCTCTCCACTCATTTTAATCCGTCTCTTCCTCTGTGAGGAGCAGATCAAAGTCCCCGACTTTGTGTGTGTGTGTGTGTGTGTGTGTGTGTGTGTGTGTGTGTGTGTGTGTGTGTGTCTGATAGGGAGAGAGAGATTTGGTGAATATATGTGGGTTAAAGGATGATTGTGTGTTCGGCTGTTTCTCCATACTCCTGTTCTCATCTTGTTCAATTTTCTTCTTCCTCCTTTATTTCCATGTCCAGTTCTCCTCTTCTTTTTGTTAGTCTCATCCGTTGTTTTGTTGTTTTTCATGTCTTATGTTGTTCTTACTTGCAATCTTTTCTAATACCTCTATGGAAATATGAGCTTCCCATCTTTCCTCTCTCTGTATATGTTCTTCCTTCAATCTTCATACCTCTGTTTTGCTCCGGGATCCTATATCATCACCTCTCTCAAGTCACTCTCTCAAAAACCTTGTCTTTTCTACACCATTCTGTTTTGAGTTCTCCTTCTTTTACTTCCCCATTTCATGCCTGACTTTCAGTCTAAGTTGGCATTGTTGGTGAGGAGTGTGTGTGTGTGTGTGTGTGTGTGTGTATAATTGTACATGTGTGTATCTTCATCCGTATTATCCTGTTCTACTGATTTTACTTACTTAACTACCTAAAAAAAGAAAACACTAGGCGGTCTTGAAATTGGTAAAAATATTATTTGTACTCAGTAGCAGTGACTAGTGTTTTATATATCATGACTAAATATCATAAAATACGCCACAGAGCACTTTTTCTTTTAATGGAAATGTGCTGTCAATAGTCTCTAAGAAACTCAGAACTGGCTGCTGAGTGCAGGCTGGCTGGAAGACCACCAACTAACCAGTGGAGGTTGGATACCGTGGCTTCGTGGGTCAACCACACGGCTGCTGACAGATGCAGGAGTGTTGGAGAGAGAACACCGTACCCAGACACGAGCCGCAGGGAGCTGGCCCTGTGGGCACCGGAGGAGCTACGACAGGCAGTGATGCCCAGCAGGTTCTACCTGTAGCACTGAATGTCAGGGTTCATGACAGAAATCTTTGGGGTTCTTGATTGTAATCTGAATTATGCTCGTTACATTATGTTTAGAACAAACTTCACAGATTCTGCTGCTGATGGACTCGTGCCTGAAAGCATCTCTGATATGCTTCAACCTTTCTTGATGTTTTGACACCTGCATGAGTGAGACCTACAGTACAGAGAAGCAGCATTTAATGTCCACTTCACCTCCAGGAAAGCATGACCTGAGAGCATTACAGCCTATAAAGAGGCACGTTTACAAACTTTACTTACAAAAACCCTTAAATCTTTTCAGATTAATATAAAAAAGAGAACTGCAATGTGTATAATGTATAGCTGGATTTGTCGTGAAGCAACACAGAAAATGCAACTTTAAGACCCGGTCACACATATCTGTATGACAGAAACGTATGCCTGCGCAATACGAAATATCGGCAATAGGTTGATATAAATTAAGGGTAAGTTGTGATCGTTTGAAGGACGCAGACGATACGCCGAACACTCGTTCCTCTAACGTAGTTACTTACGTTGGTTTTCACGTACTATATTTACGTAGGTAAATATTCACGTACATATTCCGTATTCACGTATGTCTAACGTAACGTAACGTCTGCATATCTTATGACGCACACGTCGGGTACGTCCGGTAATTTTGAACATGCTCAAAACATCAGCGTTCAACAACGCACCCCAGCGTAACACAGTGAGCTCTTAACGAATACTACTTATACCTTACCTTATATCAACGCACCCCAGCGTAACACAGTGAGCTCTTAATGAATACTACTTATGCCTTACCTTATATCTACGTAAACCAGCGTGTTGCCCATATTTTGTATACACCATATTTTTGTATACGTTATGCATTTGTTGGGTATTGGTCTGATACATTTTGTATAAGTAAGTGATACGATATCAATAGGTTAGACATGCGTATCTGTATACGTTCACTTTTCTGATCCGATCCGATGAAAAGTTGGACGTATTTGGACTCTGACAAATTTTCATATACGCCAGTGAATGTGTGATAAATGCTGTCAAATTTGAATAGTCAGAATATTTGTTGTGTGGTAAATATGTAAAGTTGTGTATTACCTGTGCATGTTTTTATATATGTGTGCTGCCATGTGTGTATGTTCAGGTTCACTGTTCATGTCAGTATTTAGTGTATGTGTGTGAGACAGAGACAGGACGACTGTATGTGTTACCTTTGCTTTTGTAGTACAGTGTGTAGCTGAGGTTCCCATTCGGCCTAGGTGGGGCGGTCCAGCGGGCTCTGAGTGATCGAGAGCTCTGATTGGTCAGTTCCAGCAGCATAGGGCCTTCTGGGGCCATCTGTAATGTACGCATCTCCACCTGATTTAAAGGAAATAAAAAAGACACACAAGTACACGCATGTTGAAATGCACAGAAGAACAGACATGTAGCATGTGCACCTACACACTATACACAGTGTTTTACTAACACGTATTCATCCAACTGCTATAAATGAAATTTTTAAATATAAAAAAACATAATGGAATCTGTCCCTACTTGATAAGGGTCATAATCATCAAACATCTGGCCCACATTACCTCTGCCTTCTGCCTAGTTTTCTATCCCTCCTTTCTCTCTCTCTCTCTCCTGCCACAACCCACTCACACTGCTCCTTCTCTTTCCCCATCATCACCATCTTCTTCTGTCTCATTTCCTCCTGTTACCCTCTCCTCTGCTGCCCTTCACATCCTCACTTTCCACCTCATCTCTCACTTTGCTCTGACCATTTACTCCTCATCATTTCACTCTTTTATCCCTAAACTCCCTCCTTCCCTGACAATTTTCTTTTCCTTTTCCTGTCCATCCTGTCATCTTCCTCCTCTCCTCCCCTTCATCCTGTTTGTACCCCTCCTCTTCCTTCCTTCCTGTCCTCCTGTTCTGCCGTGTCAGCTGTTCTCCTGGTGTTTGACTAAATATGGTGTCTGTATTGGAAAAATGCCCCAAAATATGGCCCGTCGTCAGAGACATCGTTGAGCGTGGAGTGGCATTTGCTACCAAATGTCACTGCCGCCACGCCAACCTCGTTATTGAGCTGAGAGAATCGATCACCTTTATGACACTCAGTGACACACGCGCACACACAGACACACACAGACACACACAACACACATACACTAAATGTCTGAGTCGGCATTCCCATATGTGTACCCATGTTTCTGTGTGTTGGCTAGTTACAGCGATAATCTGCATCATAAAAACACCAACTTTGCTGTTTTGTTTCACCAACGAATGTTATATTATTCATCCAATTGAGATTTTTAAGGAGCTTTAACTTCTGCCGCTCTAAATGCTCTAAAAGGTGTCTCGAGGAAAATGTATAGTACAGAAGTAAAGTTTAATGTGTGTTTTTAGTAGCGGCAACTACAGTTCATGTGGAACAAATACTGTGCAGTAAGACACTGAGAAGTGAGCTCAGAAGTTTAGAAGAAAAAGAAAACAGTCTATCCAGAAATTTCAAGGACAAAGATGTTTTTACCTAGTGGTCACTTTCAGAAATGCCACAGTAGTGACTTATCCTGCCTCTCTTCAAAGATGTCACAAAGGATCTTGCACTTTATCATATTAATCAATACATTATTAAGGGTGTTTACTGACCATTGGTCCCTTGCCACAGCCCCGGGCTGTACAGGCCTGCAGCCTGAGAACGTGTCGGCTCCACGGAGAGAGTCCCTCCACCACGAAGAACCTCTGGGAGGAACTGGAGTTTAAAATGAGCAATCCATCCAGCCAGAGACCATAACTGGTTATAATGCCTGTCAAAAGAAAATGTCAGATTATAACATGTACTAGAAGAAAAACTAAAATGACATGAGTAAACTGTTTTCATGCCACAGTAAGCTTGTCATCTTTACCAGGCCACTAATGACTGGAGCTTTCCTGGGTGACTTACACGTACAGCACATAATTCACCTTGCATTCACTTCCTGCCCTGAACCACCTCAGGCAACACAACATCATAACCCTGACTCTAATGTGCTAAAACTATAAAACAAAACATCTGTTTATGGCCGAGGAAAATGTCCAAATTTAATTTTTAGTCATGTGTCATTTTGGTACGACACATCTCTTTGTGTCTTGGTCTGAAAGTGTGTTACACATTTGTTTTCTGAGATTTCCACATATTTGTTTTGATGCTATTTACGCACAGTTGCCATTGGTCAATCATACATTTTAGGACTTGTGAGAAATTCCAATCACAAAGTGAGCTTTTCTATGTTGGGATGCAGTCTGGGTCATTGGATTACAATGCAAATGAAAACTGACTTAGGGGCTCCAGACCTGCCAGTCAATGTGTCCTAGTGTGATCCAATGATGAAAACAGCACCGGAACGACAAACGTAACCATAAGCGTTACGAGGATAAAGACCCTCTAAAGGACAGTAGTACTGGAGCGAACACGCACACACAAATGTGGAAGCAAATAGGTGAGCACTCATCCACAGACACACACATGGACACACTCCCACAGGCACACACACGCACACACACACACACACTAAGATGAGGACTCACACGTGTCCATACACACACGAGCACAATAATTACATTACATTACATCCACCTAATAAAAAAAATAAATGAAACAGTACGGCGCCAAATGTGCTTTTCCTTAATAAAAATGCATACAGGGGGCTCAAAAGATCAGTGCTAAGAACTAAGAGTCTATTCTGCTTTAATCATGTGTGGGTTTTATTATTGCTCAATACAGATATACACACCTATCAGGGAAATGAAGACACAAAAACCCCACGGACGCCAACTACATCTGGGGAGCTCTTAATGTGGCCAATCACACGCGTGTGAGAGTGTAAGTGTGTATATGTGTGCGGACTTCTCTGCGTGCTTGTGTGTGTGAATAAGCCCATATCAGTATAGGTTGTAATAAAGACAGGTTGGGAAATGAAGCAGCGAATGCATAACAGGCTTATTTCCCCTCTTTGTCTGCGTGTTGCCCCGACCTAATCCCCGAGAGGATTATCCCCCACAAATCCCTGCGGAATTGGGGAGAAAGGGGGGAGAGAGAGAGAGAGAGACACAGAATCTCACTCCTCTGGAACCCATCACCATCATCATCGTCATTGTTGCCGTGCATTTGAGTAAATGAAAAAAAGAAGAGGCGCTGAGCCCTTCTTTAAGCAAAAAAAATTAAAGCTTTTTAAGCATGAGATAATCGGGTAATCATGATTAAGTGTCTCCTTGTTATAAATTTCTGTCATCAGATGAAAAAAGCTTTAAGTAATTTATCCAGGCTAATATGCACACACATCACATGGTTTATGGTGCGAAATGCACTTATGTGGCATTAAGCGTAAAACACACACGATTCACATTACACACACACATGCATTATAGAATTACGCATACTTTAACGAGCATGGCAGTAACATTTGATAATATGTGGCGGTGCGTTGTATGTTAGAGACTGTGAAATGGGGTGGGATATTCTCAGATGGTTTTCATCACTCAATTCATTTGGGTTCACAAGATGTGCATTTGTTAATATAGTCCTCTATAATTCATGTTTGTGTTTTATTTGTGAAAAATATAATATTTTCAGTATATCGTGCGGTCGATCGTGTTACTTGAAACTATTATATTTTAGTTATTTGAAGATGTATTGAACTGTGTTCCTTTAAGAGTTTTATTAAGACACAAGGTGCTATGTAATGCTACTCAGTATACATTTTATAATAATGGGTTTAATTGCCTTCTTTTAAGTTATTTTTGGGCAGGTGAATTCAAACTGGGGATTCATTTTTAACCCTTAAGACATTTAGAAAAATAAAATTTGGGCTTGGATTTAATATATATATTGTTCTGTTCTCTGGTTTGTACATTTCTATTAAATGTATTGGTTAATTTAACAATGAAGATAAACAATTAATTCTTGAATGCTAAATATTAATTGATATATTTTGAAATATAGCATATATAAGAGCAATATGTGGCTCACAGCAAGCAGTTACTTTTTACTGTTTTAGACTATTTGAATTGTTTTGAGATTTTTTGATGTAATACCTGGACTTCACAAGGAAGTATACTGATGACGCAACACTTTCGCACTGAAACCCTTTAGTATATTTTCAATAAAACTCTTTATTTTAACTTATGCATTTGAAATTCCCAAACTGTATTGTGCAGAAAACTCTTTTTTTTTTTAAACATCTGCTCACAGAAAATAGTTTTCTGCAAATAACTTTGTTTTCTATCTAGATGTTTCCAAGCCAGTGGCAGGATTTTTAATTTACATTCAATATACATCAAATACATCCTGTCTAGCTTTGTGCAATGGATTTTAATTGGCTGTAAGTAAATGAAATGAAGGTAAGAAGAACCACTGAGAGAGAGAAAGGCAGTCACTGTGAGTCTATGTGCTTCCAGCCTGCAGTTCTCTATTCAGTCAAAAGGGAGCACTTTTCATCCACTTAAAGGAGCTTGGTGAAGCACTGCCCTCTCACTCCCGCTCTCCGTTAGTCTCTGTCTCAAAGTGTGTGTTCTCTGCCCTGTCTTTGTCTCTTTCCCTGTTCTCTTTCTGTCCTCTATTTATGGTTTATCTTCCTCTTTTCCTTTTCTCTTACTGCTTTATCTCTATCTCTTGCACACTCGGATTCTGATTCCCCTCGTTCACCTGTTTCATAGTCACATGCACAGGTTACCTGTGGTATAGGTCTTTTTTTAATCTGTGATAGTCTGAGTTATGGTTAATACTGACACTATGTATTCAAGTCTACAGTTCAACTAATATTATCCTCATGATTATTTTTCTACATGTTTTATCTCTCTCTAGTTTCAAATCTCTTTCCTGTATCTAAGAAAATTCCATTGAAAAACTTCAAATGATTTAATAAAGCTTGGTCATGTGTGTGATTGAAAGCTTGTGTGTATTTAGTTCAAAGTAACATTATTCTAAATGTCACTGTTGATAATTGTTTATGCATATTTGAATTTTTTTTGGCAATTTATCAGTCCGTATGTGTCAGATTAAGTTTGTGTCCTTTCACCATTCGGGGTATCAGGAGTGGTCCAGCTGATGTTGAGGGCATGTGGGGACAGAGGTGTGACCAGCGGAGCAGGAACGTTCTCTGGGGTGCTCTCCTCAGTCTGAGCCTGGCTTGGAGGGCTTAAGGTACATCCACCTCCTGTGCACGCCTGATGTGCGCACACACACACACACACACACACACACACACACACACACACACACACACACACACACACACACACACACACACACACGTATTAATTTATGAATGTCACGATTCAAATGAAAAAGATGAAAGCGTTAGGGACTCACAGCGAGTGTGATGGTGTAAGCTGTTCCAGGCGTTAGGTCGCGGAGTGTGTGGTCTTCAAAAAGTTCTGAGCTGTTGTAGGCGAGCACAGGGACTGCACCGTCATGTGACAGGAAGATGGAATAGAACTCCAAAGCGCCGTTTACCTGAGAGGGACGTGACCACCTGGAGAGGGAGAGGGGAAGATGACACATGAACTCTAGTACAGTACTTAAGTTGACATTTCATTTCTTTTTTTGTGAGACACTTTTACTGCATTTCAGAGGGAAATATTTGACTTTTTATTCTACTCTATTTATCATACAGCCTGTCATGTTAATTTATAAATTAAAAATAAGGCTGGAGTTATTTAATCTTTCTAGACACAACATTCCTCTGTAGAGATCAAACCTACACACGTGTCCTACGAGCAGGTGTGTTCCTGTTTAACTACAGCATGATGCGTTTATCTTTCTTCCATAGAACTCTATTGTTGAAACACATAAAAGAGTCACATCACTTCTTCCTTCACTATGATGACAGAGAAATGTTGGATTGTAAAGATAGTTTTTAACCGTGGCTTACTATATTACCATAGCATTATTACAATAGACTAGTAAACAATTGTACATTTATTCATATATTAATATATCATTCAAAAATAAATGTCATCCTTTTTGCTGTTGAATATACTGTGAACCAGGACTTGATGAGTGTCATTGTTTGCACGTATCAATGGACTGTTTGTTATGCAGAACTTTGGTAAATATTAAATTATTTATAATATAGTGTCCATATATTGATGGTTAAAGCTGGATTCAAATACAGATGTGAGAGAGACAGAGCAAAAACCTAAAACAAATCTGTGGACTTTGTTTGATAGTCTCCTTTTCTATATTTAGAACAGGAAGGTCATCCCCAACAGAGAGCGAGAGGACAAGAGACAATATTTATAAATAGAAACGGTCGACTATCCATTACAAAATGTGAAAGAGAGGGCAATATGGACCTAATCTTAGCTACACGTACTAAACAGCATTCAGATCTAACTTTTTCATTAATATTAAACTATGATTGTTTTTTGTGTATTCTAATAAGGGATTGTAAGAGCAGCTTAATATGCGCCTTGATGGTCAACGTCTATCCACTGTCCTTTTAAATGTGATTAAAATAAAAAGTTGTGCAGTCACGAGAAGATTAGAGGTAAGAAAGGCCGGGTTATTATTTCATTTCATCCTAACTTTGTAAAATACTGTACTGCATTAATACTGATTTAAAACGCATCAATCACTAGATTTACATAATGTGAGTGTTTAGTAAATGATCGATCTTAATGCACTTTTCTCAAGTCATTCAAAATCCAAACTTTTTTCCATCCTAAAATTTGGAGAATAACACAAGCAGTAGAAAATAAGTCCTAAATGAAGAAGCATTAAAACTTTATAATATAAATAGTTCTTATTAATCCCTGAGAGTAACCCGGACCTCCTGGTATGGTCGCAGAGAGAGGCCATTTTAAAAAGTGATGGATTCCTTTCGTGGTTCGTCCCATTAAAAGCCAGTTTTTGAATGAGTGATGAGTGTGTGTTAGCACACAATTAGCCACTGTGGCTAATCTATCACATTTATAACAAGATTTATTTGCTGTCGATTGGCGGTGTGATGTATGTCCACTTTTGAAAAACTAAATCAAAGGGGAGTTGTAATAATCTGTATCATAATTCACTGTGGTAATGGTTTTAGGAAACCATTGGGTTTTTAAAAAAGTGTGTTGTGAAAGTAGCGTAAAACAGACAGGTGCTTTCTCAGCACGTTAAATTGAAAACCATGTGCTTGAAATGCAATAAGTTCAAATTCTGCATCACAATGTATGAAGTCACAACCTGTCTCCTGCACATTTCCTGCTGTTCTCTTCATTACACACACACACACACACACACACACACACACACACACACACACACACACACACAAAAAACAAAGAAGACAAGCTGGAATTAAACAAATCTAATTATTTTAGTAAGCTACGTATAGTAAAATTGATCTTAACAACCTCAACATGGCGCATGTCCCATCAGATCTTCTCTGTATTTGTGACTGTGCA